>NW_003852449.1:10942790-11005247 GCF_000181295.1 Otolemur garnettii | reverse complement strand
ACATGTGGTGTGTTTTAGAGGGTGCCAGCTTTTCTTTAAAGGGCCAAGTAGGAAAATACTCTCGGTATCATGGGTCCTATGCTACCTGTTGTAATTGCTCAAATTTCTCATTGTGCTACGACAGCATATGCTGTGTTGTGAATAAGGGGAGTTTTCCAAGAAAACTTTACAAAACTATTACAGTGCGTGATTTAGGAGATTCGTTCTATGTTCATCACCTTTATGTAACCCAACTAAGTCTAAAATTCTGCTATTTATTTGGGAATTTACATCTGTAAACCTCTTGTAAACTGCTTTCACAATTGTTTTTATTTATGCCTTATGGATTAGTCAAAACATTGAGAGTCCTGCCATGAATGTGCGAAGAGGTTTTGCTTAGGGACTATCTGAATAATAGCGGCATTAGCAGTGTCGGTTCACTTTTTTTGTTTTTAGTCAAATCTTCCCCCATTGCTGTCACTTTTTTTTTTACTTTCCTAATTATGTGCAAACTTATCAAAATTAATATTTACATAATCATTTACTAAATTCAATACTGGTTTTACCTTTCCTAATGAATTACGGTTTTTACAGTTCTTTCTTTTTGATTTTCCCTTATTTCTTGTCATCTTGACTTACATTTCATCTTATTCTCATTTCTAATTTTAGCCACATTTTGAAATAATTTGTTTCTATAATTTTTAGTAAGATTTCCCACTCACATTAAAATGTATTTTTCTCAGTCCTCCCAATGAGTCATTTATAAAAGTTTAGTTTTCTGTAGCCTGAAGGCTATTCTTTCCTTTTAACTTGGTATTTTCTCTCGTAGATTTCAATTTTTTCTTTTCCCCTATTCTGTACTTTTAAAACACTTTTTTTGGAGACAGATTCTCACTATGTTGTCCTTGGTAGAGTGCCATGGTGTCACCGCTCACAGCAACCTCCAGCTCTTGGGCTTGGGCGATTCTCTTGCCTCAGCCTCCCAAGTAGCTGGGACTACAGGCGCCTGCCACAACGCCCGGCTATTTTGTTGTTGTTGTTGTCGTTGTTGTTTAGCAAACTCTGGCTGAGTTCGAATCACCCTAACTTCTGAGTGCTGAGCCTAAAACACTTTTTTATATACCTTATTCTTTCATTCACAAAACTTTAATAATTTTTATATAATTGGTAAAAAGGATTATTTCCTTTTTTGTGTGAATTTTGAATCTTCCTAATTTGAACATTATTCTCCTTCTCAAATTTTATTTGTGTATTTCCTATCTAATCACACAAGCTTATCTATTTGGCTTCTTAAGTTTCAACTGTTACCTGTTTATTCTATAATTACCCTTCCCAATAATAATATAATTCCTATTTTTTTCCCAATACATAGCTAAGTTGCACCCTACTGGGAACGTTTTCCCTGAAGTTTGCCCCTTCTTAGGGCTCTTGATCTCCTGAAGCGTTGCTTTATGTTACATCCTTCTAATACCTGCATTTACTATAAACATATAAAGGTCTAGGAATAAACGGAGACTCAGGGCACTCAACACAAATCCAAGATCTGTTGCCCTTTCCATATACAAAAAGGTCGTCTGCCATTTGTTATTTAATAATTCCCAGTTTCTCCAGTGTGCTATACATTATTTATTTCATTTTCATTTAGCCTAATTTTGCAAATGTGAGAGCACAGACGTTGTAAAATTAAGAAAGTTACTCTTGTCAAGAGAAGATTCAACCTAGGTTTTCAGACTGCAGTTTTCTATGTGACCTGTCTGTTCCCACGGCTAGCAGTCATTTTCTTGTTGATCCACCCTCCAGCCCTCTGATTTTTCCATGCCTTCTATTTTTTCCCATAACCAATTTTGAGAATAGGAGCTGAGGACTGGGACTTGACATTATCAGAGCTAGTAGAATTTGCAGGCACACATCAAGGCACAGCAAATGTTTGCTGTTGAGAATGAAAAGAATCTGTGTTTATGGAAATATGTGTATTGAACTGTACGTCCCTTAAATCACTTAAACGTCCCAGAAACCAAACATCTGTTCTGCTGTGGGGCTTTTTAGCGTAGTGTCTTCACATTTTCCGTTGAAAACTTGCAAAATTACAGGCCAGTTCTTTGTGAAAGTGAAAGCTATTGTTGTCAAAAACACTGTTTATGCATGTTCGTGGAGACTCATGTTTAAGCAATATATAACAAGGCATAGTCGGCAGCTGCGAAGAAACAAATCTAAATATCTCCCGATAATAACGCTCGGTAATAGGAACAAAGGAGAAGCAGATTTTACAACGTGGTTACACATGCTGCGTGATTGAGCTGAGCCAGCTGTGATCAAAAGGACTTCTCATTTATTACTCAAGCTCGGTGATCGTTCTCAAAAGCATGTCTTCAATTTTAAAAAAATGCTTATAATGCCAATGTAAAAGAAATTCCTTCCATAAACTTGACAGAATCCTGGCTATGGTAACTAATAATCTGCAGCATTTTAATAAACTATGAAAAATAAAACACGTTAAGGCTGAATGGTGTGACCGTACATTTTAAGGAAGTAGTTTTTGAGAGGCGTCAGTCCTCCCAAGTTTATTAAAATAAAATCTCTCGGGTGGCACCTGTGACTCAAAGGATTACGGCACTGGCCCCATATGCCAGAGGTGGTGGGTTCAAACCCAGCCCCGGCCATAAATAAATAAATAAAATAAAATAAAATAAAATCTTTCTTCAAGTTTTGATACTATGAACAAAAGTAACAAAACATTTATTTCTTTGGTTGATTGATTTCATAAATGATACCTTGGTTTTGGAGAGGAGCCTGTTTTAATATTCAAAAAATTATGATCAATTCATTAAATTTAAAAAGCAGATACAATTTTTATAATAATCAGAAGTGAGAGAGTAATATGTTAACTCCCAGCACAGACTCTACAGCGCACTTCTGCTCCCAAGACGTGCGTTCTCGAGGAGGCTACTGAGTTAATTACCATTCTGTGCTTGGTCCCCCACCTGTAAAACAGACGTAAAAATAGAACCAGTCTCATGATGATTGTTATGTGGACTGAAGTGCTAGAAATGGCGTATGGCCCAACGAAAATAATACATATTTTCTAAATTATTCATGTATATAATCTATTCTCCTAACCTAATTAAGCTGTAAAAACTGCAAAACAAACATGTAAACATATTTCTGTTTATTACTAATGTGATCTAAATTAATTTCTGCTTAATTTTGCACTTATAAATATGATTTATAGCAAACAAAAGATTAAAAACTTTAAATAATTAAAAGTAAAGGTAATATGTGTCATCCATAGTTTCCAGATAGTAAAAATAACTATATTATACACACACACACACACACACACACACACATATATATATATATATTTTTTTTTAAGGGAGACAGAGTCTCACTTTGTCACCCTCGGTAGAGTACTGTGGCATCACAGCTCACAGCAACGTCCAACTCTTGGGGTTAAGTGATTATCTTACCTCAGCCTCCCAAGTAGCTGGGACTACAGGCACCCGCCACAACGCCCGGCTATTTTTATGTTGCAGTTTCGTCTGGGACCAGGTTCAAACCCGCCACCTTCAGTATGTGGGGCCAGCTCCCTACGCACTGAGCCACAGGTGCTACCCACTATATAATATTTTTGTGGATTTTTTCAATATATTCTATGCATGCAGTATTGTTCACATGTATGACATATGACATATAATTCTGTGTCCTGCTCTTTCTTACTTCAAATCAAGGCATTTGTCTTTAAGTGTGTTCCATCTCTGCTAAACAGCATTTTAATTAAAACATACATTTCATAATAAGGATGAATCATGATTTACATGGCTATTCCTATTGGGGGGCAAATAAAGTGTTGCTTTTTAAAATTTCTGTAACATATGAGTAATAAAAGCTTTATGTCTTGCCTATATTGTAGTTCAGGCGTTAGATTATTTCATTTCTTTATGTGTGAAGTACAGTCATGTGGGCTTCCTGCAATATTTTAGTCATCAATGTACTTCTATAGGCAGGTTCACTTGTCTGTCCATATTATCTGCAAATATTATCTGAAAATCCCAAGAATGACTGAATTTAGAAAGCAGCTTCTTAACTGAGAAAGAGGTTCCTCCGTTGTGCTTGTTTTGTGGATTAAACTGAAGTCCAAAATTAAACATTTTATTTTCAATAATATCCTTTTTTGGTAATTTGAGAAGCCAAAATACTATGCTTCCCAGTGGAAAGAAGACTTCATCATGACCAAGATAAAGGACATTTTACAACAGACAAGTCAACCAGGATTGTTGAATTTTAAAACGGACCCTAAAAGGATTTGCAGTTTCATTCACTATGCCTTTCTAGTGTTCACTAACAGCAAGAGGTCTGATCATATCATCAAAATTAATGCTCCACAAAAATTTGAAAACAGAAAAACTTAGGTAACCTATACAGTAATCAAAACCAGCTTTAAGAATATCTCTACAGCCTGAAAAAAATTGTAACATTGTGCTGGAGTTATTTCAAGAATTATAATGATAGCACTTCAATGTTAAGAATGGATTGTCCACCTGGACAGTGAGATTGGTGACAATGATACTTATCCAGGAGGGAAAGTGTTGGATACTCCAAACAGACCACCATTTCAAAACAGCCAAGTCCCATAATTGCTGGTCTGGCATCTGTGCTGGGATTTCAGAGTGTTTGCATTGCTTGCAAATGGACCGAATTGATGATGAGAGAAGATCACAATCTTAATAATGTCTATAAAATAGTCTCCAATTCTTAAAATCTCTTGATCTGCCATCTGAGATGTGTCCCATCAAGTTTATGCTTGCAGGATACTGCCTAGGCTGCCTTCCTTGAGATGCTTGGTTATTTCTGATGTGAGGTAAACCAGAGCTGTGGGTGGTATTAAGGCAGGGCAGAGGGCTGCTGCGTAGGGGAAGATCAAAGTTGTTCTCAAGGATAAAAGTGAATCTGATGATGGTGATGATATTACATCTGTTACATAGCATAAATCAATGAAGACATAATTGTCTCAGAACTCATTTTTTCCACAGCTGACCATTTAAATATCTGGTCAATTTTTAGATTTTTGCTCCCTGCTTTCATTTTCTTTTCCTGATAACATCATTTTACAAATTCATTTTTCATAATTAAAATAATTGAGCGGAAGTATCTTGAAGAACAAAGGCCTACCTCATTTTAAGGTGATGATTTACTAAACTGGGGTCCTTGTGGAAATGCCATTATTGTAATAAAGACTCAAAAACACAAAATGTTTTTAAAAAGTGTTTCTTTTAACTCCACCAACTTAGAAAGATACTTTCGTTACATTTGAGATTGTTGTTTTCCCATTAGTAAGCATAATTCAATGCATAATTTAATCTAGAGCACCGTGTAGACCCTATAAATTTCAAGGTGCTAGGTGGCCTCCCAGCCATATATTCCAAGATATAAATTTTGCCTCCATAGAACATGTCATCCAACATTTTCACCACTGTTTGTGGTCATCTTAAAGTTACTTTTAGGTCTAAGTAATTCTGAGAGATTCTCATATGTTCAGTGAAAATCTTATCAATTGTCATTAAGGGATTTTCCACTCTAGAAACTACAAAGTCTCAACTGATACTATAATTTTACGCTTCTTGGATCCACTTAATCAACTCACATCACTGATTGCCACTGTCGTAATTTAACCTTTGGGAATAGAAAAATGAGCAGACACTTTATGTGCGTCAAGGAATTGGTGGTCTAAAGAATTTTAATAATGTAGTTAATGCAATGAGAATTTGAGGAGCACAGTTGAGGCATTCTTTGCCTGGTCCAGGGAGATCAGGAATTTTCAGAATTGAATTTTTAAGATAAATGTCAAAAGGTGAGCCAGGAAAAGAAAGGAAGGAAGAATATTTCAAGCAGAGGAAACAACATGAGCAGAGGGAAAGATGTACGATACTCTGGTAAAGTTATGGTGAGGTCATTCACGTGGGGGTATTGGAAGGGGATTGTGTGGGTTACATGGCAGAGAGGACGCTAACTGTTAATGAAGAGCAAGGGACAGGGATTATTGAAGGACATGGCACAGAACTTGTGCTGCCTCCTACATGGTGTAGAAGCACTGGACAGATTTTGTAGATAAGCCAGATTTTCTTTCTGCCCTGAAAATTTAAAAGAGCAAGTGTGGAAGGAGAGAGTGGCTGTACAACTACGCAATTATCCCGAGGGAGATGACGAAAGCCAGTCCAGTCTGTTCATCTGAAGGAAAGGGGGTAGAAGAGGGGTGGAAGAAATGTTTAGAAGGTAAAATTGCCAAGGATCTGTGTTTGGTACGTTGCTCACATTTTATAGGATAGACTCAACAAAAGGTAAACAAGAGGATTTGAAGGAAGTGTAACTAAGCCAAGAGGTCAAATTTGAAGTGTTTTTAAATAAGTGGGTCTCAAACTTGGATGCACAAAGAATTACCTGGGGAGAATAAAAATATTGAGGTTGCATTCTCTCCCAAGACCAGTTATATAAGAATCCCTGGTGATGGGGTTCAAACATCTGTCTTTGTAAAGAGCTTCCCTAGTGGTTCTAATGAACACGCAGTATTGAGCATTACTGTTTTCTAAATCATTGCCCAGATGTTCTTTCCACGTATAAGACAAAAGAAAACTAAGTTGAAAATGAAAATGGTTTTTAGAACAAACCGTGTCCTATAATTATTATCGGCAGAATATAAAGCTATGTGCCTCTTTACTATACCTAGAGCCATATAATTGCTCTATTGTATAATTTATTTTAATTATTCTTAAAATTATGTATTTTTGAAGTGTTATTCTCTCCTTGTAAGACTTTGGAAATTCTATATATGTATATAATAACTTGTTCTAGGATATTTATGGTATAGAAAGTATTTTAGGAGAAACAAAAATTTGCTTGATAAGGGAGTTAATAAAAAAAGAACGCCAACTTATGAAATACAGAGAAGTTCAAAGAATACAGACACTGCCTTACATAAAACAATTAGAATTAACTCCATCACTAGGTTGGCACATTTCATGCCATTTTTCCAAAAAATAAAATGCTCTGTGAAATAAGGGATTGTTCTGTTTGTTCGCTGATTTTTATAGTCAAAGAACCATAACTTATGTATGAAATATCGTGTACTGAGCATTCTGTATCAAATGGCCCTGAGCAGAGTGCAAGTTATCAAAACTCAGGTTTTAAATTTCCCCAATTTCATGGAAATTCTTTTGGAGTACATTGTTGAATCAGTCTTCACCATCTGTTGACTTTTCTGCTTCAGAGATACTGATTATATTTTATGTCGAATTTCCTTTGTCTTGTGTTTTTCTTACCTAGAGTTAATTAATCAATTTGTCACTCTTCATCTGTATTCACTGCGGTTTTTAAAGCCCTTTTTGCTATAGTTTGATTTTTGGTACTGTTATAACCAATCTTTGCTCTTCCTAATTAATTCATTGGGTATTTAATGATATTGCGTTTATTCTCAATACATTTTTTAAGTTTTGAATATTGCTTTTAATTTTATTTTTATTTAACATCTCTCTTTAAAAACTTATACGTTTCATTTCCTTGATATACAAAATTTTCTTAGGTCCTTAATGATTTTGTCCTATTATGGGGGGAATTTTGCATATCATTGGTTTGTTTCTTTTATTTCATGCTATGATTTTTAAAATATTTTCATTGTATCTTTTCATCTTATTCATGCTTGAAAGTTTCTGTTCACAGGTAATTTTTTATAGTCTTTTCTCTTTGTCCCATATCTTTGACTAGTTAGAGTTTTCTTTCTGAAATATCGTTTGGGTAAGAAATGTTTTGTTCTGTGTGTATGAGACTTCTGCAGATAAGGGAAATGGGAAATAAGGTGAGAGACTGAAGGTTTTTAGGAATACCTGGAGGATGCTATTGTCCTTACTGAGTTTACACGCACACACACACGTATAAATTAAATATATACAGTAGACAGTGCAAAGATGTTTTATGTATCATGGTTTTAGGTTTTCATTGTTTTGTCGAGATTTTATTTTCTTTTTGGAGAATCAGACTCATTACCTGCTTTCTGGATTTCCAGCAGCCAGTTTAAATAGTCTAAAACTTATATAGACCTCCATCTAGTTAGTTTTCAAAATTTCGGCATTTTACTGAAACGTCACAGACTTAATTATCTCCCCAGTGTGAATTCTGGGGGTAGATTTTGATACAGGCATTTTCCACTTCTTTGTAGTCTTTTTCATAAAACTCATTTTGAGTGAAGGAAATTCTTTAAGAAGTTTTGAATTTCCTCTTTGCTTGAGACATGAACATATATTACTAGTTTTATACGGGAAAAAAAAAAAAAAAAACAACCAAGGCACAGTTTGAAGCTGTCCAGGCTGTGCTAGGGTATGTAATGATGTATGAGTAGGAGAATATTGGAATCATAAATACAGATGGTAGAGTTGACTTCATACCAGATGTGGATTTAGGTAAATTTCTGAACATTGGTTAGAAGTAGGTGGTATTCTAGGCTTTATCGCCTCTTATGTTATTTTTTAAAAATAATGTAAGCAAGTTAGTGGAGGAGAAAAAGTTGGGCTATCGTAGGTAATGGAACAACTTAAGACAAAGAAACTTCAGGAAAATAGTGTGAACTGCTCATTCCAGACTCTTGTACTTGTATCTATGCAAACTATACTAATGTTTATTCCCCATTTTGCTTGTGTGTTCTCTGTTGCCTGTTTTGGTTTTGTTTTGTCCGTCTTTCTCTTTGGCTCTCTTCCCTATTCCCATCCTCTCTGCTATCTGAGGGATCACAGATTCGATGCCCTCTGTGCAGACTGAGACCATCTGAAGTAACATTGAGGTATTTACGCCATGACCTCAATTATTCAACTGAATGGGGGAGAAGCATTAGTGCAGTCAGAAAAAATAATTTGTTTCCTTTTGGCATGGGGTTATAATGTTCTCAATGAAAACCGTTACTCTACCGATTCCGATTTGCCTGGATAAAATTATTTCTTTATTGCTTTCATGTTACTATGGCATACTTTGGATGATTCTTTTTCTATTGTGATACTTTACCAAGAAGAATGTTCTTCAACTCCACCAAGATAAATAAAAGAAATAGATAGACAACTACGACTCTATACGAGAGAAATACAAAACTAAATTCAGGTGGGGGGAGAAGGAGGAAGTATTGCCAAGTCCTTACCTAATGGGTACAGTGTAAGGGCTTATGGCACACTCCCTGGGTGAAAGGCTCACTACTTAATCTAAATATTTGAACTCTATACTAATCTAAACATTTTAAAAATTCAAAAATTAAAAGAATATTATTTCTTCCTTTTTTTTTTTGAGACAGAGTCTCGTTGAATGATGTCGCATCACAGCTCACAGCAACCTTAAACTCTTGAGCTTAAGTGATTCTCTTGCCTCAGCCTCCCAAGTAGCTGGGACTACAGGCCTTCACCACAACGCCCAGCTATACTTTTGTTGCACTTGTTATTGTTGTTTAGCAAGCCCAGGCCGGTTCACACCTGTCAGCCCTGATGCATGTGGCAGGCACCCTAACTGCTGAGCTACAGGTGCCAAGCCAGAATATTATTTCTTTTCTTTTTTTTTTTTTTTTTGAGACAGAGCCTCAAGCTGTCCCCCTGGGTGGAGTGCCGTGGCATTACAGCTCACAGCAACCTCCAACTCCTGGGCTCTCCTGCCTCCGCCTCCCAAGTAGCTGGGGCCACAGGTGCCCGCCACAACGCCCGGCTATTTTTTGGTTGCAGCCGTCATTGTTGTTTTGCCTGGTCCAGGCTGGGGATTCAAACCCGCCACCTTAGGTGTACGTGACTGGCGCCTTAGCCGGTTGAGCTATAGGCGCCGAGCCAATATTATTTCTTGATACCTGAGCGTAAGCTCAAAAATGGAACAAGAGAGCAAAACTAAGTTTTATTGTTCTGAGAATTATTAAGAAAGTCGGGTATAAAATATTTTCATCCAAGAAATTTTCAGGAAATACGGCAAACCAGACAAAAATAAGCTGTACATATTAGAAAATGCAACATTCATAATTAAGAAAAAAGATTTGTGAATATAAGATGTAGCAAGTTGAGTCTGCCTTTGAGAAGTTTTAGGTCTCTGTTCTATCTCTCATCACAGATAAGATTAACATAATCTTGCTTTCTATGTTAATGTGTATAGAAAAGTAAGAGTCACATCTTTCTTATGTGTCAGGATTCAGAAGACTGAAAAACCATCAAGTACATTGATTGATTTCCCAAGTGCATTGATTTGTTTCCCTTTACCACTATCTGAATTCCTGCTTTATGGTTTGGATGATTGAAATTATGAGGAATGAAGTGAGGCATCACTGCTTGGTCTAATCTAAGTTCTTAAAGAAACCCTGCAGTGGAATTTCGCACCTAGATTTGTAAAGGACTGATTTCCACAAGGGTGAATTTGTCTTCTACAGTGTTACGGAAGCATCTGGATAAAAGCTGCAAGGCGCTGAATGTGATCTCAAAGCCGTTCATTCATTGAAACCCCCTGTTGTGATAAACAATGAGAATAGAGAAGTGTTTGTAACTACTTGTCCTAAATTTTTAATTTGTGCGCAACTTGAATAATTCATTTAAAACATTTTGTCATTTAGAATTAACTCCCTATATGAGATATGAGAGGAGTCTGCTTTGAAAACATTGCATTCCACAAGCTGTACGTACATATGCTATGAAACAACTCATTTTCTGTTGACACCAGCAGTATGTAGAAATGCACTCCTGAAATCTGCTTTGCTATTCAGTGAGAAGAGATCGATGACTTGTAGTTGGGGTGATTTCGCAGGGCGTCAGGCACTTCCAGGACCTAGCTTCTTGGTCCTGATACTCCATAGATCAATGACATGAAAAATCAAACACATAATTGAAACAGATGTACTGAAGATTGGAGAAGAAAATCTTCATCAGATCAATATAGAGCAAATGCTTTTGATTGTTCTTTTATCATATTTCTCATTGTAATATGTCTTTTATGATGAAAAAATGTTTCTCAAGAGAAAGTTTTCAATATATAGGTTCCAGGAAGGAAGTGGGTAGGTATTATTTCAGAGAAGAAACTGCAGAAGAGCATAAGGGCTTGGAATTACATACTACAGAGTTTGCTTATATGTTTTTGGCAAACAGAGATTCCCTAAGAACTTTAATAACAGGGGAGACTTTTATAGGGAACAATTTACATTTTTGTTTCTTCTCTCAGATGTTTGTGTTGAAGACCACTATACGTGTAGCGAGTCTAGTGGTAAAGAAACTAAGATGTGATACTAATAATATAGGTGAAATTATGACGAGCAGGAGCAAAAGGGGCTTTAATCAAAGAAACAGCAGAGTAATAGAGTCAAATGGATTGATTCACCCTTAACTATTGAGACAGGTACCTAACAGTGACTCCTGTGTTATAGTACCTGGTTATTCACAATCGATTTAAGTGAGGAAGCAGATAGATCCATGTTGTAAGGACAGACAGGAACTTTAATAATGATCTGTATTAAATGGAGGAAGCTGTATACGGCAGAGAACATGTTTAACAGCTTAATATTATTGTTGGAAAGTCTGGATGGTTTGGTAGAAATGGAGTGTTCTTGAGAAAGAGTCTGTCAAGAAGGTGACTCTTGAAGAGAATTTTGGTTAAAAAGTAGGTATTCATGGGCAGCACCTGTGGCTCAAAGGAGTAGGGCACTAGCCCCATATACCTCAGGTGGTGGGTTCAAACATGGCCCCAGCCAAAAACTACAAAAAAAAAAAAAAGTAGATATTCACAAGTCAGATGGGCTGGTAGAAAATAATTTCAAATCAATGATGAATAAGTGAAAAGATCTAGAGGCACGAAGTTGTCCATTCGCACATGTAATTGTTTATGTAGCTTATATATGTTCATAGGTTTGTAATAATTTGCAACACAGCTCTATGCCTTGAATTTTCACCTACAAATAATACTTCTATTCTTGTTTTATTTGGGGATACATTTTCTTGACATATCATCATTTATTTTTAATTCTTCAGTTTGTCTCAATAACTGGTAACCAGCACCAAGGTTGGATTTATAATTTTTACCTTGTCTCAAGACTTTATTCTTTATGTAATTGAATTAATCACTATAACTTAAATATTTGTAAATATTATGCTACTTTGTTTTGTACTATGAATTCTGATAATTTCCATCTTTGTGTTTCATATTAAGCCAGTTTAATTTTCTTTTATACTTGCTAGTAATTTGAAAGGTGGTGGTTTTCTGTAAACTAACCAATTTTTTTTTTTGAGTTTAGATTTCTCTCTCTACATATAATCAATGCGTAAAACAAAAACATATCACCTGACTTTTCGTTACATATTAGAAAGAATTTAGCGTCGATTTTATTTTTCTTTAACCTAAAACTCAGGATTTATTAAATGAAAGTGGGATTAATGATTAAATATTTTAATGCATCACTACTTTACCACCAATATAATACTATGAAAATTATCTTTGATTATTCAATTGAATTTCAATGTGTAACAATCTTCATGTAATATGTCTTCTCTGTTTTCAAGTGTTATTATATTCCCTGTTCATTTAAAACCTGTTTGTAGTTTCCTATTCTTTATCTCTTAACTGTATTTTTTAAGTGAAATATTTTATTGTGAAACAAAACTAACATTAAAATTGATATTTGGGGCAAACAAACATAAAAATCAAAGTTTAAGATCCTACCCTGATTCTGAACATTTAAAGACTAGTTTTCCAGATATAATCATTTTTGCTTAGTTCCGTAGTTTTCTCCTTCAGTTTTCAAGTTTCTGTTTACTGTCTTCCCTGCAATCTGTATCTTACTGTACCCAGTAAATTTACTCTCCGTCCGAATCGTCTCCTTCATTTCTTGATCAAAACAAAAAAGTTTACAAACATAGGACATAAAATCTTTAGATGCTAGTTGTGCCCTAGCGCAGGAAGAATCTCCACAATTGCAGGTCTATTTTCTATTACAGGTGGTTGTGCTACTCATTATTTTTTCAGTCTTGTTGAAATACATAGTTTTAAGTTTTGTCTGCATTTTCACATGTAAAGAAAATGATATTGTTGACTAACTTACTGTGCTGTTAGCTCTCTGCTTTTATTGAGAGGCTTTTTTTCTCTTGGGAATATTGGACTGTATATCATTAAATATTGTTATATTTGTGAATAAAATTATAAGTGAATTATCTGCTCTGTCGGTTAAGTGGACGTTTTAGAAACACTTTCAGGACCAAATATCCCCCCAGTGAACTTCCTCTTTGGAGACAGCCTTTTGAATACAACGTGGCCTTAGCTCACTGGCTTTAATAAAACCTTTTTATAAGATTTCTTATCATAAGAAACCTTTTGAAGACCAAGATATTATAGCAATATTCTGTGACTTAGGATCAAATTCTAATGTTTAATTTCATTCTGAATTTTAATGTACAACAGGGCAGATTCCAATAGCTAGAATGTCATTTTTCATTAGTAATAAAAGATATTTAGACACATTAACCTCCCAAAGCAAAAGTTCCTTAACTTCTCAGCTCATTGAAAGAATGCTTATTTAAACTCACATGCCTTTGAGTCTGACATGCAAAACTTTCCTCAAACCTAACAAATAAAGAGCCATCTTCCAATTAAAAAGTAAGCTCCTTGATGTCCATGGTCACTTTCCATAGAGTCACAGTTCCTGCAAACAGCTTTTTGCACGTATCATGATTATCTGTTAACATTCACACTTTCAAGTGATAATTTTTACTAGCTGGAACAGAGGTGGACTTTTAATGTTTTTTCTTTATCTTTTTTCATGGACTATTTAAGTTTTGTATTCAGAAGGAACAGAATACTTGTATTTTCTTATTCCATGTCCATGATCTGTGTGCAATTGAAGTTAATTTCCATTTCTTGCTGTGGTCCCATCACTACGAGGTAGCTATGTTGGCAGCCAAATGTGGTCTTTGTTAGGGCAGTTTGGATCAGAACAGAATGACTAATATACTTCTGCTGTATATCTACAATGTCTATCATTGGTTGTAATTCTGGAGAGAAGGGAACTGCAGGGGTTCTCATGATTGCCAAGGTTTAATTATTGGAAAACTTGTCAAACTGGTAAAGATACCAATGTCTTTCACCATCAAAGTGAGGTATAGAACAACACCTCGCAGGCGGGACTACAAGATAGTAAATAATATCCCCTCTAGGGGAGATGAAGCTCTGTCTTCCCTGCAGCATCTTGGCACTCTACAAGTACAAATTCACGGTGGCCATTTGGTAGACCCACCCCTGGACCTGGAAAACCCAGACGTATGACCACATCATGATGTCGGTGTATACACATTGGTGTGTGATTCTCAGGAGCATCAGAACTGCTCCCGTGGTGATATGTGATGTTTTATAACCAACTGCTATGCACTCTCCTTTCACGTGAAGTGCTTCGTAGGCAAATTTATTCCTAGTGCTTATTTATTGACCACCATCATCTTGATGATGTTGAAGAAAAATCTTAATGTTTTCTTGTGTAAAAAAAATCAATAGGGAGGTGCCAATAGCTCAGTGGTTAGGGCACCAGCCACATGCACCCAGGCTGGCAGGTTTGAACCCAGCCAGGGCCTGCTAAACAATGACAACTGACAAAAAAAAAAAGAAAAAATAGCTGGACATTGTGGCAGGTGCCTGTAGTCCCAGCTATTTGGGAGGCTGAATCAAGAGAATTGCTTAAGCCCAGGAGTTTGAGATTGCTGTGAGCTGTGAGGCCATGACAGTCTACTGAGGGTGACACAGTGAGACTCTTTCTCAAAAAAAAAGAAAGAAAGAAAGAAATCAATAAAAACTGATACTTTCACTCCCTATTGCCTCCATTTCCAAAGGCAGTGCACTGTGTTAACTGGTTTATGTAATCTAAGGGATAGTTTCCCCCATTTGATAGGTTATCTCTTCACTATATATCTATATATAATCTTTCTTTTTTTTTTCTTGATGTGCAGAAACTTTTGAATTAGTCAAGTCCTGTTTATGTGTATTTATTGTGGCTGTGATGGCCTTTGGGGGTCTTCTTTATAAATTCTTTGCTTAGGCTGATATCTATAAGAGTTTTTCCAACCTCTTCCTCTAGAATTCTCGTAGCTTCACGCCTCAGGTTTAAGTCTGCAATCCATCATGAATTAATCTATGTGCTCTGCAATCAATAAAGGGCTAATAGATTCAACAAAGAACTTATGCAAATAAGGAAAAAACAGCAAACAGCACCATTAAAAAGTAGGTGAGAGACATGAACAAAGGCTTCTCTAGGGAAGATAGACTAATGGCCAATAAACATGAAAAAGTGTTCAACAGCCCTGATCATCAGGAAGATGCAGATCAAAACCACAGTGACAGATCACCTGACTGCAGTGAGAATGGCTTTTATCCAAAAGTCCCCAAACAGATGCTGGCAAGGGTGCAGAAAGAAAGGAGCACTTATACACCGTCGGTGGGACTGCAGATTCGTACAACCCCACGGAAAGTAGGGTGGATACCTCCAAGAACTAAAAGTAGATCTACCTCTTGGTCCGGCAAGCCACTACTACTGGTTATCTACCCAAAGGAAAAATGTCATTCTGCCAAGGAGACGTTTGCATTTGAATGTTTATAGCAGCAAATGCACAGCTGCAAAGATGTGGCAACAATCTAAGTGTCCATCAGTACACGAGTAGATTAATAAAATGTGGTCTATGGACATGATGGAGTATTACTCAGCCATCAGAAAATGGCTAACAACTGGCGTGGGACTGGAGACCATTCTTCTAAGTGAAGTATCACAAGAACGGAAAAACAAGCCCCACATGGAACTAAATGATGAACGTGCATGTGTACCTACTGTGGCAAAATCCAATGGGAATCAAGCAGGTGGAAGGGGAGAGGAGAAGGTGAGTAAATTCACACCTGTCGGGTCTAATGCACAGGATCTGAGAGACGGGCACCATTGTAACCTTGACTCAAACTGTACCAAAGTAAGCCATGTAACCCAGATGTTTATAACTGTAATGTTCTGAAATGTGAAATAAAATGAATGAAGTAAAACTCCTTAGGTTCTTTTTATCATCTCAGGGGTCCTCAAACTTTTTAAACAGGGGACCAGTTCACTGTCCCTCAGACCGTTGGAGAGTCGGACTGCGGGTCCTGGGATGAATTGGCTGCTAAGCAGGACAGACAGTGGTGGCAAAGACACCCGGTGGGCCGGATAAATGTCCTTGATGGGCCGCGTGTGGCCCACGGGCCATAGTTTGTGGACGCCTCTTGATGATTGTCAGTTTCATGGGAGCCAGCTAAAGGATGTCTGATCTTCCTTTATTTATCATAGAAATATTGATGCCTTTCATTAGCATGAGCAAGAAATCATGACGCCTGTGTTCAATATGGAAGTCTCTATCCGAAGGCCATGGGTAGAGTCCCACAGTTTCATTTTGATGTAAAAGGACCAAAGGACATGTGTGCATGGTTTGAGGAAGATGGAATGCAGTCACCCAACTGCTACATCCGTGTAGTAACAGTCCTCTCTACATGTGGCTTTGTTAAAGGTACGCAGGACACACACCTGGATTTTAGCCTTAGGCAGCAGAATAACACCAGCCTATGGAACATAGCCTTGGTTATCTCCTCAGATTCAATACATAGCATCAACAAATGCCCTCACAGTTATAACCTGCACAGAACACCACGGCCCTACAGTTCTTCTCACTCACCAAAAACAGCTGCACACACAGGTTCTCACACTGAACTCCATCTATTCAGAAACAGTTATTTTCAATCTTAATTTTGATTTGATGAATACTTTTATTCACTGAAGTATGTTATTAAATGTTTAATCATTCATTTTGGGGAAAATATTCATTAGTTGTGTATTTTCTAATATTTTGTATATGAGTCATTACTTTTTCTTTGTTCATAATTATTTAAGATACAGAATGCTTCAGGCATTACTCTTTTCACTCAAAACATTGTAGATACTAACGATATCCTTTGAATACCTTCTGGAATCAGATGATGTAGATCAAAATTCTGAAGCCATCATAATTTTGTTTTGTGTTGCAGGAACACATTTTGTGGTTAAATGTAAGATTTTGTTGTTTGGCCTGGAAATCACAATTGCAGTACAGAATTATTTTCTAGCTTGAAACATTTCTCTCTAAACGAACATCTCATTATCTCCCCTGATATAGTACTACTCCCCTTTTTTGAATTCTTAGAAATGTTCTAATTGTGTTTTAGAAATTATTCAATCAGTGATTAAGTTTTCATTTACTGACACTTTCTCAAGTCAGAGTTTAGCTTTACTGTTGGGATTTTTGTTCTGTGGGATTTTCTTACTTCAGTATCTACATTTTATCTCCCATCTTATTGTATTTCTATCACGTAGAGGACATTGCTCCTTGAAATTTATTGGGAATACAGGATAATTGAATTAAAAAAAACAACAACTCTCATCCTCTCCTGACATATACCCAGGGTATAGTTTTCCCTTAAAACTTCTGCGATTTTTTTTGTTTGTTTGTTTTAACTCTAATTTTTCTCATTCTTTTTCCAGAGGTCTTATGCTACTTCTCAATTCTTCATCAATGGAGAACAATTCCCTCCCTCCCTCCCTCCCTCCCCCCTTCCTTCCTTCCTTCCTTCCTTCCTTCCTTCTTCCTTTATTTGAGACAGAGTCTCACTGGGTAGAGTTAGACTGGAATCACAGATACAGCAACTTCAAACTTTGGGGCTAAAGTGATTTCTCTTGCCTCAGCGTCCCGAGCAGCTGGGACTATAGGCGTGCATCACTGCACCCAGCTAGTTTTTCTACTTTTGGTAGGGACAAGTCTCCCTCTTGCTCAGACTAGTCTCCAACTCCTGAGCTCAGGCAATCCACCTGCTTTAGCCTTACAGAGTGCTGGGATTACAGGTGTGAGCAACCGGGCTGGCCTGGAGAACAACCATTATGGCATCTTCTGCCAACACGCAAGTCAATAGAAAGTTATTGGCTGTTATTACTTATGTATGTGTCAATTTTCCCACTTGGATATGAAGCTAGAAGGCACATTAGTGGTCCCAAACGCTAGCTTTTATCCGAAGATCAGCATCAAGGTCATCTGGTAAGTGTATAGCTCTCTTAACTAGCTTAACTCAGTTATAACTACCTAGTTCATTGTGTTTAGTGGAAAAGTTCTAGGGTCTACGCTGAGGCTGGTCCTGGAGCAACAGAGAACGGACAGGACCCTCTCCCAAGTCTATGCCCAACATGGACTTTTCTTTGTGCTCGTCTTTCCTTTGCCTCAGTTTATGCAATTTTAGATACCAGGAAACAGTGCCTGCCAGTCACTGGCAGGATACAGTGCTGGTAACCACTGTACCATGGTTTATGCAATTTTAGATACCAGGAAACAGTGCCTGCCAGTCACTGGCAGGATACAGTGCTGGTAACCACTGTACCATGGTTTATGCAATTTTAGATACCAGGAAACAGGGCCTGCCAACCACTTCTCTTTTACCCTGTTTGTGTTACATCCTGAAAGTTGCAGTCTCTCAAAGCATATTAAGGTGAAAGATTTGCCTTGTAATGGGTAGGAAAGGAAATGATTTTAAACACTGAAGATAATTGTGTCTATGGCTAAAGTAAGTCTGCTTACCAATTGTTAAAATCTCTACATCCCCGATCTAGAGGTAGACGGTACAGCTAAATTTATATCTAAATTATTTCCCAAGTTCTTGGTTGGCAGACTTAACTAAATTTAGAGGCCCCTGTTGTATTCCTCATTCAACTCTCTAAAAGCTGCATGTTAGCAGACATTGTCTACGGCCGATAATATTCTACATTTATATCATGTCAATATGCTTTTATCATCTTCATGAATTTTTTAAACTAAAAGAGAGACAATAAGTTAATCCCTAGCAACTAGCTAGTATGATGTACTTTATAGAGAGGCATTTCACTTATTTAGTCTGGTTTTTTTTTTTTTTTTTTTTTAGGAACCATCCTTGGAACTTTAAAAACATGTTCCAGGCAGTTTACCTTTCTCTCATTGTTTTCACATACGAGATAATGACATGGCTGTTCTGGCACGATTTCTTTCATTGTTTTCTCAGTGATTTTTTTTTTAAATCAATGTAACAGTAACAAATTATCCCAAATACAGACCTTTTTGTCTATTGTATTATGTCTTTGGAGACTTCTTTTATCTCCATTTATTTTATTATATGGTTTTTTACATAAGGAAAATAGTCTTTTATTTTACTGAACATACAAACTCTTCTGGATGTGCTTAATTTATTTCCGAATCATTCTTTTTATCACATTATTTAGAGGCGCTTTTGTTCATCTTTTCTGATAAACAAAAATCTATTAATGAATAATATTAACAAGCCCTACAAATTGTCTTGTTAAAAACAAGCAAAATCCTGGACTGTTTAAGATATATGAATTTCCTTCCCTCTGTATTACCTGCAAGTGCTTACGGTTATTGTTTTCTTTCTTTCTTTTCTTTTTTTTTTTTTAAGAACTTCTGATAAAATTGATAGTGTTCAGCTAAGTTTCTGGTAGCGAGTAGCAGTTATTAAAAAGAAAATTCTCTTTGTATGAGGGAAGGGTTTATCTAAATCTCCCAAACAGATCAAAGGTACACTAACTCTGGAGCATGTTAAGGTTGAATTTTAAGGAGAAGTTTTTCTGATTTAGTTTCTGCTACAAAGATCAACGTAAGCTCAATACTTTTTGCTGCATTAGGCAAACGTTAAAGCACCTCCCACCCTCAGCCGAGAACTTCCCTCCTTGTGCAGCCCAGAGTTTCCTTGCGAAGGAATCTAGTCTTGTATCTTGTGTTAGCTAGAAATTAGCCCTCCATGGGTATTCAGAAATCATTTCTCAATAATGGTTAAATAGTGGTTAAAGAAAGGCCAATTCCTCAAAATTTAGCTGGTTGCTTTATCTTTGCTAAAATTATACATCATACAGATTTACCACAATTATACCCCTAATGTTTACATGGCGGTTTGGATATATGGAATTCTCAGCTTCTCCTCTCTCTGCCCGTTGTTCTGTGATCTGTTTGGCATCAGTGCTGATTCTGTCCTCATATCCCCCTTTCTCCACACTAAGACACATCCAGCTGCAGCAGCAGGATATTGAAGCAGAAATAAAGGATTAGCCCTTAAACCAACACTAAGAGGAAAAAAAAATACAACTAAATATGAAACTTCACAGAAACCTCCAGCAACCCATTGAGTTACTGCATTCATTAACGTGAGTTATTATACACTTTACATTTAATATGAGTTACACAAAACTATAAATGACAAGTACATGGCTGTTTGGCAATTTGCGTTTCTATAAATCAGCTTTGTCTAACTGGGTTTTGCTAAATTAACTGGATTTAGGGTGACTCCACTCTCTGATCCTGAATTCTCCATCATGTCCCTCCGCCTTCCAACTCTTCCTTCCAGCTGGGAGTGTGTCACCTGGTGGCTAACATCTCTGAGTCAGCAAAGTTCAGTTTTTAATTATGAAGAATACAGTCCCAAACTAGTTATGCATTTTTTAAAAGATATAAACCAAAGCTCATGGGCAACTCTTGGTTCCGTAGCTAAATATCTTTGCATTCGTGAAGACGTTTATAAACTCCTGTTTGAATACCAGAATAGGCAAAGTTTTATAATTAACTTAAAATTCCATTCTATATTTCTCTCTTTTCAGATATTATACACTTTGTTCACTATTGAGGGCCTATGAATGAGAAATAAAGAAAGGGAATATTTCATATCTTAGGACATTTTTATTTAAGATACCAAATTTTCACATATTATAATATTTTCATTTATCTTAATTTTTTCCTTGTTCTGAAGAATGTTTTATTAAACACAATGTGTTTTTTTTCCTTGAGTGATGTTTACACAAAACAAATTATATGTTCATATTTTGAACCTAAGTCATAAATTAAAGTTTTTAAAGTTTTGACATGGATGGAGTCAAAACACATTTTTAGTAAAGTATAACAAGAATGGGGAAAAAAAAAATCCATGTAGTCAATACTAACATGAAATCAATAAAACATGGCCACAGGAAAGAAAAACACAAGTGTAGTTTGGGGTAGGGGAGAGAAAAGAAGGGAGAGGGCAGGGGACGCAATGGGGGGGGAGGGTGATTGGCAGGATCTCACCAATGTGCACAATGTGAGGGTGTTCAGCACGCCCCCTGGGTGCAGGGCTCAACTACAATTAGAACTTATCTTAGAAATGAAAATGGAGTGGTGCCTGTTGCTCAAAGAGTAGGGCACCAGTTCCATATACCGGGGGTGGTGGGTTCAAGCCCTGCCCTGGCCAAAACTATAAAAA
Source organism: Otolemur garnettii (assembly GCF_000181295.1). Classification (NCBI taxonomy): domain Eukaryota; kingdom Metazoa; phylum Chordata; class Mammalia; order Primates; family Galagidae; genus Otolemur; species Otolemur garnettii. The sequence continues at coordinate 10,983,941 of NW_003852449.1, read as the reverse complement.
AAAAATAAAAAAATAAAAAAAATGTGTACCTTCCTATCAATACGAAATAAAAAATTAAAAAAGAAAAGCTGCTTTACATTTATTACTATTAGCAAAATAACTTCAGTATTCATAGTTCTTGAACTGGATTGGTCAGATTAGTGAAAGAATAGGCCAGAAAGATTTCTTCTAGTTTAGGAGATTTTTGTTTCCATATGCTAATGAGAGGCAAGATACCTAATTTCTCATGTTAATCCCAGAGAAATAAATTTTTTTAAACTCCAGGATTAGTAAGATAATATACATACTTTCTTCTGAATTTGAGATATCTTATTCTAACTTCTAGAAATACTCTTGTAATTCTTATTCTGTCTTCTAAGTCTACTTTTTTGCCTGGGAAGTGTGCTTTCAATATCTATCCTTAAGAATGCAGTGTCTAAATTAGATATGAATGAATATTCCATTACCACATTCTTTTCTTCTATCATCATTGATCAATAGAATTTATCTGCACTGCACCATAGGACAGCCACTGGCCACACACGTCTCCAGAGCACTTGTAATGTGAGACGTTAACTTTATGTAATTTAGCTGTAAGGAATTTACATCTAATTTTAAGTTACTTTGTATAACTAGTGGCTGTACTATTGCCTACTACCATCTTTTAATTATTATGGGTACATAATAGTTGTATGACTTCATAGTGTACAGGTGATGTTTTGACATAGGAATACAATGTGAATTAGTCAAATCAGGGTAACTGGGGTCTTCACCACCTCAAGCGTTAACATTTTTTTTGTATATTGCAAGCTTAAATCATTCCCTGACCAATATCAGTATACCAAATACATAGATATATATAGATAAGGATTAAGGTAGATATTATAGATAAGGAGAAAGAGAATGCACGCTCAACATTAAATATAATATATAAAAAGAGACAGAGTGTTAACATCTTGAATTAAAGCAATAAAATAACAATATCTAACCATGAAGGAAAAAAGTGTCACAATATGAACATTAAATGTAACTTAGAGAAGAGTTAATGGATAAAATGTAAATGTAACTAGTTGACATACTGAAATATATTTTATAAAGCATAAGAACAGTATGGTGGGGGTGGCACCTGTGGCTCAAAGGAGTAGGGTGCCGGCCCCATATACCAGAGGTGGTAGGTTCAAATCCACCCCAGCCCAAAACTGCAAAAAAAAAAAAAAAAAAAAAAGAACAGTATCCCTCAACAGTAATGTTTTGGTTAGTTGTTTTTGAGTATATATGTATATAATGTATATATAGCCATGTGTACCATTTGTGTTTAAGCATAAAGTATAGTTAAAAGATCGATTCATATTATAGAGAGTATACATGTAACAATAAGTAGACCACGTTCAGGCACAGTGGCTCATGCCCATAATCCTGCCACTTTGGGAGACAGAGTCAGGAGGAGTTTGAGACCAGCCTGGGAGACATAGCAAGACACTCACTCTAAAAATAAAAATAAAGAAAGTAAATAAAAACATAGTTTTTGGATTCAAAACCTAAAATCTAGCAAAGAATATATATATAAATGTGTACATGTGTGAGTGTGTATATATATGTATATGAAAGTGATAAGTTTACTAATTAATATAGAATTATGAGTTTAATAAGGCTTATCCAGGGTTCAATTATAGTGTTATATAAGTGAGGGAGGATTGATACATTCTCCAAATAACATTTGGAGAAGGTTACAGAAAAGGATATGTTCAGGTAATGAAAAGTAAAAAGGAAATGATAGGTAGAAGTGCCAACATGAAAAGTAAACAAACAGGTAAATAAATTAAAATTATCTCGCCAGGTGTTATAGCGGGCACCTGTAGTCCCAGCTACTTGGGAGGCTGAGGCAAGAGAATCGCTTAAGCCCAGGAGTTTGAGGTTGCTGTGAGCTGTGACATCATAGCTCTCTAATGAGGGTGACATAGTGAGACTCTGTCTCAAAAAAAAAAAAAGTGATCAGAGTTAAGAGAGATTGTGAGTTGGCAACAATATTATTGACTAAACTGGAATAACAGGCAAGGGACATATCTACTCTATAAAGGGAAAAATTTCTGTTTTTATGCCTAGACAACTGAATCTCCTTCCAGAACATTTTATGGTACTTTGCTGATTACGAGACTTAGAAAATTTAATATTTAATCAAATGTAACACGTGATTTTTGTAAGGAAGTGTGGCTTATTTTATTTTATTTTTCTTTTTTGCTTTCCTATAATTTTCCCAACATTGGAATTAGAAACTGGTGCTTGTGTAATAAATTTCAGCAGTCTATTTGTATGTTGCTATGGATACTTGTTTTTCCATTTGGGCCAAGTATGTGTGTGTGTCTCTCTGAGGGTATGTGAGTGTATACTCATCTGTACATGTGTGTAAATGTGCATCTGTGTACGTGTACACATGTGCGTGTGCATATGTATGGGTGTAGGAAGATATATGTACATCCAAAGCAAAAGGAATGTATCTTCAAGTTTACATCCTTTTTAAATGTCCTTAAAAGTACTGTGACTCATATTGTAATTTGTTCATTTTTCTCAGGTCATATGATGGTAGAATCCTAGTATCAAAAAAATGTTTTTTTAGTACCCACTTAAGAGGAACACGTGTGTTATATGATGTTGCATTAATGCGTTTCACTGGAAATCGTTATTTTAATTTAAAAGTGAATTTATTCTTTTAAGTCATAGTTAGATTTAGATAATAAAAGTCCTTTCTTATTGTTGTTGCCTAAAGTTTTATTTTTCTGGGAAAAAGAAGCCCCCACAGATTCTTTTATATATATTCCCAAACCTTTGCTATCTACCGTATCTATCGACATTTTTCTTATTCCTTTATGGATTATGATGAATTTGAATTAGAACAAGCCTCAGAGTAGAATACAATGCTGTTTGTTTTCATAAAGCTGATACGAAAATAAACATCATACCTACCAAACCACATAGCAAAGCCTGGCAAATGTGGAATACTTGGAGCCCGGGGTATCTGAAAGACTCACGTTTACCTCTAAAGTTTTCCAGCTGTATAAACCTGAGGAAATTTTCTTTAAAAAAATTATTTTAAGTTATTGCGGGAAACATAACAGTTGTATGTATTTATAGAGTGCATGTGTTGTAGGTACGGGTGTGCGTGCGTGGATCCAGTCGGGGTGACTGGGTATCCATCAGGGTACATTCTGTCACTTTCTAAAGTTAGTTTAAAGTCTTCCCTAATGTAAAGGCTTCCCCAGGTCTGCTCATCCTTAAAAAATGGGGATTATGATGTACTTCCTTTACATATTTCTGCCAGTAACTTGGCAAGGAAAAATCCCTAATATTGATGCCCCTTTTAGTTAATGTTTGAATGACTTTCACTTCTCTTAAAGAAGGGAGTGGCTTCCTAATACTTCATCTGTAAAATGGAAATGTCCAGCAGGACACTTACAAATCTCAGCTTTTATCTCCAGATGTAGGTCTCATGCTCCATGGTGTGGTCATGGTGAATACCTTGTGCAATTGTATCTTTGCTTGTCTGTTAGCCTCGTACAAATTATTGACTTTACCAGTCTCTGATCAACTCTTCCTGTTGGTGTTCACAGGCAGAGTTGATTTCTCTGATTTTGGTACCATTATATTTTAATTATACACTAAGTAGAATAGCCTTCATTCTCTAATGTATGTTACTGTTAGTTTTTTTAACATGATACATTTCTAAAGGCAAAGTAGAATTTCCTTTTTCATTTTTATATGTCCAAACACCAACATAGTTGAAAAACATCATTGTTTGATACATACATTACACATATTCAATGTTTGAATATTATATATGAATCTATTCAGCGTGCACGTCTAACAAAATTTGTTCTGTAATTTCTTTAAAAACATCACTTCTTGAGAATAAAGAGAAGCATTAAAATATGACTAATGAAACATTAAATATATTTAAATTCCACTATTTTAATTGATTTTGTTGTTATGTAATATTTTGGAAGAATTTTCATATTATTTATACAATTTAATACAGTACAAATTAATAATGTTTTCCCAGACTATATCTGAGGGAAATGATTTTTCTATTCTCTTTATTAAATAAATTGTTATCATTATTACATGAACATAGAGATCATTATTTCTTTTTTTGAGATCATTATTTCTTATCTCATGACAGACTTCAGAATGATGTGTAATAAAGAAGAATATTATGCATCAAATAATAAGTAATTAAGTAAATTCTACATATATAAATATACTAATTAGATTATTTATATACAGAGCTAGAGCTACAGAAAAGATATGTAAACACCCCCCCCCAAACAAACAAAACAAATTCTTTCAGAAACTACAAGGAATAATATTAGCTCCGCTAATATAAAAATAAGCCAAATATTTAATGTTCAGTAAAGTCACACACTATGAATGAATTCTTCTATCCCCAAGGTAGGCGTAGTAATACACGTCTGAGCGTGATGTATGTCTCTTAACCAGGACTCTGAATTTTGAAAATAATTTTAGTATGAACTAGTTTATTCTTCAGTTCTCACTTAATTCAGAACTCAGGTATAAGAAGAGATCTTCAACCTGTTTGCCGACCTGTTTGCTGCTCAGGTGGGAATTGTAAATCACTGATGTTTGACATTTCCAACAAGAAATATCCACAACCATAAGTAAATATGCAAATGGTCTTATTCAGCTCCTAGACAGATATAAGCAACTGACTCTTTTAAATTCCAATATCTCAGCGTTTTAATTTTTGTCTGTTTCCAGAACTAGGTAAAACATATTCTCCCATCAATAGATGATAGTCTGAACAATTTTACTTTTGTTAGTTTTGAATTATAGTCCCACAAAACACACATCAGATAACAGGTGCAGGTGCCCATAATGTAAATATGGAAAGACTCTTAAAAAACAAAGTTAACACAGAAGACTGTAGATGCTTTTTAACGCAACCTTTCTGCAAGGTAATCAGTCCTTTCTATGTGTGTGCTATGGCAAGAAAAAACCTAACCGATAGTCTTTGTCTAGGATCCTCTGAAAACTGCAGCTGCTCATCAGAGCATTTTCGCCGTCACCAGAGCTGCAGCTGTAAAGGCACATAATTCATGAGGTCCATTGGAGCTGTCCATCTGGTGGGTGCTGAATTTACGGTTGACTAATCATCTGTAATAGAATTCCTGTCTAGTTGTTTGTGCAAAATACGATATTCGAATGACTCCAGATCATTTATCTTGCATGCATTTAGAGCAAAACATGCTGTTATCTCCTCTGTAGAAATGCTATGAAACAACATTAAAAAGTATTTTACAAAAGCGAATTTCAGACATTTGAAAGCATCTATCTTAGCATTCTCCATCAATTATGAAGCTACTAATATAGCTTCATAAATACTCAGATATCTATACATTTGTAGTGCTCCTCAGTTCTGCCAATACAACTTCATTGGGTTGACCTTGGCTGTTGGTGACCCTTAGCAGTTATTCAGTGTTTTTGCTATGGGTTGAGGACATTGTAGGAAAGTATAGATGTTAATTCAAGTAAGTATCACAAAAAATTCATTAGTTTAGTATTTTTATCCTATTGATTATAATAAACATACTAGTTGGTACCATGAATACAATTATACCATTTAACATACTACTGACATTAATTCTTAAGTAGATATGGTGACCGCAGTAGAGGTAAAATTATTGGCCCAATCTAATTGTTCACTCACCTAGCAAAAACCATAATTGTAGGTTCTATGCACTATTCATTTTGAGGTCTGCTTGTGTAACAATAATGAACAAGTTTAACTTGAGTCCTGTTGCTCTGATGAAATGAAGGAACTGAAATGTAATGTGATGTCAGAAATAGAGGGTATCGTGAAAGAATCCAATGAGAAACTAACATATTTTTGCTATATTGGAAATGATTTTTGCTGACTATGTGTCTATTCCTATTCTTTTGGACATAAGAACATGTTACTTTGTTAAGGAACCCACCCTTTTAGTATTTCTGTCTGTGTGGGCTGAAGGCCAATAGTCCTCCCACATCAGGGATATAGGTAAACGACACCTGGCTTATCAGAGCTCTCCAATCTCTGGTCAGCGGGATTGGTTCAGATGTGTGAACCAGTCAAACCAATAAGACATACTCTGGTGTTATCATCACAAAGAAGGGAAATCTCACTCTTCTTTTAGACCAAACACTCAGGGGATGTGAAGCTAGAACTCCTGTCATCAAAATACGGAGAGATCTATGCAGTAGAGCCTTCAAAACAGGAGAAGAAAGAGATGAGAAAAACAGTACAAAATTCCAGTAATATTATTGAAGGGTGAAATCAGCTGTAGAAATGTACCATTTAAAGAAAACTAACAATAAAACACATTAGAGAATGAAGGCCAGTATACTTAGTGTATCATTAAAATATAATGGTACAGAAATAAGACAAATCAACTCTTCTTGTGAAAGTTAGGAGATTCTCGCCTAAGATGTTCCCCACTTAAATAGCATTACGCATCTTCACTGCTAGAAGTCGAGGAGCTACCAGTGACATCTGTGCTTTCCACATCTGCTCCATCTGATCTGTTCCCGTATTCTGTCTGCTAAATGTTTCCCCGGTCCTATTATTACCCTATACCAAAGTTGTCATCACATCTGACCAAGATTAATTCTTGTGGTACCCTTTGGAATGATGAAGAGGTCTGGGGTCACCAGATGAGAGGGTCTTGGCATGAGGAACGAAGAGGCTTGCCACAGGAACTCTGGGAGGAGCCCTCCTGAGTAAACCTCGGGTCTGTATTTATTATCATAAAACAGGGAGAAGTCGACAAAAGCTGCTTGTCCAACATTAGCACTGATTAGGGAACAGGTGGAGAAGGTCAGACAGAACATCTCCACCTTTGTATTTGCAAAACTGGAGACCTTGAGCAGAACCTCTGCCTCCAGCATCAAGAGACCTTTAGAATCTAGAGAATCTTTACCATCATATATTGCCACACCTCACACATACACATACGTCTTTCTCTTGGATGCCAGTTTTCTGATCTCCTGAACACATAAAACTCACGTGCTATTCTCATGATTCTACAGGTCTCTCAAGCAGCAAGTGAGTCTTCTGCTACAGATCAGGGCTCAGTTTCCCCTGCAGAATGATAACTCTGAATACAAATGTGATCTCTGCCTTCCAGTTCAACTTTTGAGTAAGAAGGTTATATAGTTTTTATGGCTTTTAGAAAAAATGAAACAGAATCTTTATGGGTCTCCACGTTCTGCATGTTCAGTGTTTTTTTTTCCTTTAAGTCAGCTACAGCAGCTCTTACCTTCCCTGGTGTCTAAAACAGTCTCGCCCATGTCACATGGTCTTGTAATGTGTCACATGGTCTTGTAATGTGACGTACATTCCTCCCACTTGGGGGTCACACACCCGCTTTCCTAACATTGTATCTGGATAGACCTCTGGCCACAATATTACTTTTTTGGTTTCTGGGGTTGATTATTCCATGCTGGCCCAACCGCTGGCACTGCTTGCCCCTACCTCCTAGCCCAAATAGTAAATTAAAGTTCATATTTCTTTTTATGGCTGATGTTAGAGACCACTGCTTCCATTAACAAGCTAAAGAATATAGAAATGGAATTTCCTCTCCTATGTCCTTGTCATTCTTCAGAAAGTCCCTGCAGAACATGGGTGGATTCTGGGTAATAATCACCAACAAAAATGTTAGTAAACTTTCTCATTTTCAGCGGACTTAGGTTGGAAAGGAATAGGGTATTCTAGGTTGGGAAATCTCAGAATTACAACTCAGAGGACTGTGTGTGTCATAGGAATGTCACGTCTCCCAGCCCGCCCCCTACAGTTTCTTTAACATCGAGCTCCAAGTTCCATTACATAGTAGGGCCACTGTAGCCACCAGCAGTACAGTGTGTCTTTCAAGACAGCTAGAAAAGAGAATCTTGCAGTTACAGCCAGAAAGAAATGGTAAAGGATTGTGGGGATGGACAAGCTGACAACCCTGATTGGGTCATTATATGATATATATGTGGACTGAAATGTCACACTGTACCCAATAAACGTGTGTGCACTGTAACAAAACCTTCAAAATGCGTATCAGGCTGAAGAAGCTTCTGCTCCAGAGCTCACATTAACATACTCAACTGCCTTTCCCAGGACGTGTTTTCTTTCTCCCTGGGGATTCTTGATGTTTCTCTCTGCCTCTGTTTCTGCTGCTGCCCCCACCCCCAGCTTCCTCCTCATCTCTCTTTCTCATCCACACACACTCTGCTTTGTTCTACAGTAGTTTGGCAGAATAATCCAATCTCACCACTGCTTTGCAGAAAAACATTTGATTGTTGACAATCCTTTCGGAAAAAAATTCTTTTATAAAATCTCTGAGACAATTATTAATTCATATGGAAATTTTAAACCTTTTGAGTTGGGTGTTTTATTTTTGTAACCTGTTGTTTGAAAATGCTCTTACTTGTTTCCTATTTACGCCCACTATGTCTTGCCCATTTTGTGTCTGTGCATAAAATAACAATATCCATAGTTATTAAAACCTATAGATGAAATAACTTTTATGAACATTTTATTATGTGCAAAAATAGCTCATCATAATTTTTCAATACCAATATGCACAATTGCCATGATATGAATGGATATTTATAAACTATATGATGCTTTAGAACTTCTTAAATGTTTAAATTAGTTTAATGTATCTATATAATATAAACCTATGTGAAAATATGATATCACATGCACATCTATTTATTCACATATCACTCCATGCTTTTCTAATTATCTCTTAAGGATATATTTATAATAAATTAACTAACATAAATTTCAACTCTGGTTTTGGTAAAAAAAATCTGAATATATATTACTACTGCATTATTTTAATTAAGTTTATTATCTAAAACAAAAGTTATGAAAGATCAATCATATATGCCTTAAAATAGCAGCTGGTAGGGTAGCCATGTTTCTTATAATTTGATCTGGCTATACAATTATGATAATAATCAATAGATAAGACATCAAACTAGAGATGATGCTTTAAAACAGTAACTATGACAACGAGGGGATTGTAGTGTAACCAGCAGAGGAATGAGTTAGAACAATTGCTTTGTTGTTCACGAAAGCATAAAACTTTTTATCCTTTTATATTTTATAACCACAGAGCTAATCTGTTTTCTTCAAAATGTAAGATAACTATATTTTTCTTTTAAAATTCAAAACAAGATAACAATTTAAAACTTGCTTTCCATTAGATCGTATATAAAATAACTTCCATTACTCAGACCCACCAGTATTTTTTCCACTGTAATCTGGATAATAAAGCACCTATGACTGGAATGCCACCATGTGACGGGGGAAATGGTGTTAGAAGCTCCTGCTTTACTTAAGAAATGTGCTTTTCTGAAGACAGGTCATCTAGGGACAATATAAACTAATAAACACAAATTTTGAACTTAATATGCCAATAAAAAATCCAGCCCTTGGCAGCAAGGTTACAGAGGTCCGTCATCTTGTATAATAAATGGCTACAATAAATGGCTCTCTGTACTAATGAGGCATCTATCAATTTGATTACAAGGACTTATTTGAACAAAAGAGTAAGACAGAGGCTACTTTTTGTCTTATGCCTCATTTTTTTCATCATGTTTGTTTTACATCACTCTGAAATAATCCAATAGAAATAAATTCATACAGCAACTCATTCAGTCATTCCGAATCTGTACTCCATTTCAATGTGTAATATAAATGAAGACAAGAACACGCCCCCATGAATAAAATTTGTTAATTGATTTGTGGATCAGCCATCCCCAAGCACATCACAAGTCCTCATGGTATCTTGGTCCTGATTTTACATTTCGAATTCAGAATTTGATAAATGATGGGTATAATTACATCGAGCCAGATGGCTTTCTCGTAACTGTACATTCACAGAAGCTTTTGCAGGGTGTTTATTCCAACTGTATTTGAAATAATTCAGCTTCACATAATTTCTACCTATTATTTGCAATGGACTGAAAAAAAAGAGAAAGAGGTAGTTTTATTTATTAAAACAAAGGCATTCTTGAGCATTTCAAATATATATTTATAGTTATTACCAATAAAATGCTTCATAGAAAATTAAATAGGAATATAGGCCGGCATATTGTTTGTTTCCAATCTGTTGATTAATAACTTGGTAAGCACATGTAATGCTTGTGCTATGCTTTAAAACTGAAATATGTGGTAAGTAAGAAGAGAGAACAGTGAGACTTCCAGAGAGTAGGGAGCTCACACATAGTCCGCATTGTTTTTTTGTTTTGTTTTGTTTTGTTTTGTTTGAGACAGAGCCTCAAGCTGTCCCCCTGGGTAGAGTGCCGTGGCATTACAGCTCACAGCAACCTCCAACTCCTGGGCTCAAGCGAGTCTCCTGCCTCCGCCTCCCAAGTAGCTGGGACCACAAGCGTCCACCACAACGCCCGGCTATTTTTTGGTTGCAGCCGTCGTTGTTTGGCGGGTCCGGGCTGGGGATTCGAACCCGCCACCTTAGGTGTACGTGGCTGGCGCCTTAGCCGGTTGAGCTATAGGCGCCGAGCCCACAGTCCGCATTGTTACAGTGACATAAAAAACGATTAAAATCCCCCTTTCCCACTCCAATGTTTTCATCAATCTGAGATATTTAACCATTCAATCAATCTTCTTTCACTATATTTAAGTAACAAAACGCTGTAAGACCATCTGAGTAAGTAGGCAAGGTAGCACTGTTCCCATTCCAAATTCATGCAGATAATTCACGTGACCAAGAATGACAGTTTAGCTGGAAACCCTAAGTGTCCATTTAATGTTTAACCTTTCAGGGAGCCAAGTTGCCGACAACCCCTTCCAATTGGCAGCCAATTCAGAGGGAAATGAAATAAACTTTACTATTTATTCATCCCCGGGGGAAGCCAGCTATATCTTAAAAGGCATAAATGTGAATATGATAGTCTAATAAATGACATAGTTAGTAATGTACATCATATTGATTCTTTAATATGTTTCAGCCCCTGTTCTAATTGACTTATAGTGTTTGATTCTTTTATTTCTCATATCAAGTCTTGGAGGCAGATACTGACCTATTCTCATTCTTAGAAGAGAACTCGGAGTTTAAGCAAAAAGAAAAAAAAATGCAATTCCAAAAAGTAAAAGAAGGTTCTTCAGTATCGTGTCACACAGTGTTTCCCAGTAAACACAGAAATGTGATTTGTAAATAGGAGGTGGCAGCTCACCAGCCGACACATTTCTCTGAGCACAGCTCTAAAATGCTTCTGACCCGTGCATCCGGATTGCTTCCAAGTTCCTCCAAACTGTCACCTGCACAAAAAAATGAACTTTTTTACTAGGCCAGAAGCTTGCACTAAACTCTCCAACATAACCATATGCTGAGCCAGAAGGAGGGAACATGGACAAGTGACCAGGGAGTCCCTGTTCCTGTCATCTGGGTACTGAATTCTTTTTATTTATGTCTCAGTTTTGACCAGATAATGCTGGACTGGGTGGATAAAGGACACTTTGATGACTCTATTACTTTTCCAAAAACCATGTGTTGTATACATCAAACCATAATAAATGTTTTAAATTCCTTGTAATTAGCACAGTTGGCCCAATCAGTAGTAGCTATGATTATGATGATGATGGTAAGAGCAGAAGTCTAACTAAGCCTTTGAAATGTACTATCTCATTTAATCACGGTGACTCTAAAATGTCTGTGGCATGGCCCGAGGAAATGAAAAGTTAGGTCACACATCTAAATTCACACAATTACTAATAGACAGAAGGTATCAGTTAAAGGTCTGTACTCACCTACATGCTTTAATTATTTCAGGAATCCAGAAGAACTGGTACATGGTATTTGTCAAGCCACCACTCACATGTACATTTTTCAGACTATTGAGTATTTTGTGCAGCTGTTACTCATGGACGTTATATATGTCTTCTATATAAAAGGCCCATTCTGGATTGCACATATTTAAAATTCCTGGCTTTCAAGATAGAAGAATCATTAACCTTCTGGGGGCTCCTTTCCAGGTGATAATGTATTCGCATAACACATGACTGCCATATTTTCTCTTTCTTTAAGGAGATTTAATAGTAAGCACTTCTAAAGTTCAGCACTAAATAATTCCATTCTCCACTTGCACATCATTGAAATAGGAAGATTTTTTCAGAAATACAGATTTCTGTGTCTCATTACACACCTCATGAACCTACAGGCTTAAAAACTGAGAATCTGTATTTTTTTTATTCTTTATTAAACCATAACAGTGTGTAGTAAAGCATTTACGGGGTACAATCGGCTGATTAGATAGACAGTGTGGAATGCTTACATCTAACAGATTAACATAAGTATCTCCAATGTGCATACTGCAAGAATCTGTATTTTTAATAAACTTTTTAAGTTCTTGACAGTCAGATAATCTAGCACTGATTTTCTTTTTGGTTTAAAGGAAACCAGTACTCTAGGGGTTACATCAGTATAACCTAGAAACTTGCACTTTAATCCATAATTTCTCAATCAGAAATCCAAGGATGGAGCCCAGCAACCTATTTCAACAAGACTTCATGTGATTCAGACACAAGCTGCATAAAACTTGACAGCCGTTGCTCTGACGAGAGCTTCTCAGATATTAATGTTAATACGGGTTACCTGGAAATTTTAAAAGTGGATTCTGATACTGTAGGTCTGAGGTGGGGCCAGAGATTCTTCACTTTTATTACACATTTTGGTGATGACATATCATAATATGCATGGGTCAATTTAAATTTAAAATAATTTACAGAAAGCAAAAATAAAAGTTCAGTGTTATCTGATGAAACCTGGCTTATTATAAGATTGGCAACCATCGACTGAGAGAACGTTTAGACCATTGCATAAAGCCTGTTCTCTAGCGCTGCTCTAGAGCTACTGAACAGGCAGATACAGGTGACACTGTGCATCTATGGAGAGTAGAAAAACTTGGGCGGCGCCTGTGGCTCAGTGGGTTGGGCTCCAGTCTCATATACTGAGGGTAGCGGGTTCAAATCCAGCCCCAGCCAAACTGCAACAAAAAAAAAATAGCTGTAGTCCCAACTACTCAGGAAGTTAAGGCAAGAGAATTGCCTAAGCCCAGGAGCTGGAGGTTGCTGTGAGCTGTGATGCCACAGCACTCTACCACTCGACCCAGGGTGATAACTTGAGACTCTGCCTCTACAAAAAAAAAAAAAAAAAAAAGAGTAGAGAAACTTTAACTTTCTCAGTATTTCTCACCAAAGAGATGAGGGAAAAATCTTTGCAAAGGGACTCTCAAAATATGTTCTGAAAGTTGACTCCTTTTAGATGAGGTAGAGAAGGGTGGGAGCCTGAACCTAGTTCACATTCAATATACAATGGATGAAAAACACTTCTGGTTAGACATTTTTCTCTATTTCTTTTCACTCTTCAGGTATTAAGGGATGTCCCAAATTAAAGAAACATATTACATTTTAAGAAACCATTAGGGACACTCTCAGGAACAAAAACATAGGCCACAGGTTAGAGTATTGGAACATTTTGTACCTCTATTTTTTTAAGTAAGTTTCTGCATTCAGTCATTAAATGGGAAAGATGTCACAGATGTTCTCTTAAGGTGTATTGTATATTATTTTGAGCACACACTTTGAAAATAATAAAGTCATCCCCTATCAAAACAGTCACCTTTATTATGTCTCTCCCACTGCAGAAACATCAACCAGAAACCATCACCTCAACCTTTTGTTAAAAGAGCCAAAAAAAAAAAGGTAACAGCTCTGAGATGATAGTTTTAGGAAAAGCATGACACTATAAAGAATTTCTATGGTTTACCCTACAAGGGTACAAGGGAATCTTTCTAAAATCAGAGTATGAATGTCTTAACAAATGCATGTGAAAACGCCACACTGTACCCTGTGATTGCATTGATGTACACAGCTATGATTTAATAAAAAAAAAAAAAAAAAGAATTTCTAGAAGATTAAACTCAAAGTTTACCTTGTTCTGAGACTTGTTCTCTGTCTAAATGCTCAGAAAATATGGGGCTGCCGACGTTGTGATGAGATGGGACGTAGAGGTAGGAGGAAGAGAGGAGTTACGGTTGAGCAGGTGCTGGTTGGGCAGTTTGGGTTTAGCTAGAAGAGTATCAGAGAAGAGTAAGAGCTACATTCTTACGCGTGTCAGGGAAAACCTTTTGTGCTTAGTGTTTTTTATATCACTGCATTGAAATCCACATACCTTAAAAAGTGGAACCTTCTCAATCTTATATCAAGACAGTAATAATAGCAACACTCAAAGCACCCAATATTTCATTCCATCTGCTAAAGGATTGACCAGTTTTATCTTTCGAACTACTGTAAAATTTTATATATCATGATTGGTACTATTTTTGCCTATCACATTTTTCTCTCATCTTTCTTGTGCAGTGGAAAAGCTGTCTCAAGCCCTCTCCTGAATGTTATTCCTGTGTGAAAATTATTTGTTGTTACAGACACCCGGCCAATTACTGTGGGCACATAATTCCCACTGGATAACAGGGCAGAAACTACTTTGTTTTGAAACTCTCAAAATTATCTCCTGAGATTTATCAAAGCCCTCCAGGTTTTCTGTGGGGATTTCTCTGAAATCTCCAGAAGCCTCCCTCAGTCTAGGTAAAGTTAGACTGGTTTTGTGAAGATGGAATGGAAGGTCACTTGAAGTTCCACATAGGTCTCTAATTACATTAGCAATTACATGATGGACGCTCTGTTGTAGATGTCCATGCTCTAACTTTAATATCCCACTCCAGATCTTTCAGATTGCAAAGAGGGAGTATTTCCTCAACCATTGACTAGACTTTTGTTTCAAACCAATACTACCCCTTGTAAGGTTTTTTTTTGGGAGGGAGGCATTGAGAAGATGAATATGTGGTAACTGGGGACATTTTATCTACTTATTAACACATCAGTATTGTGCATATTTATGGAATACATGTGATATTTTGATACATGTATACAATGTGTAATGATCAAGTCAAGGTAATTATAATATTAAGCAAGCCCCCTAAATATTCATCAATTTTTTGTCCTGAGATCATTCCAAATATTTATCTATTTTGAAATGTACCCTACTCTGCTATCAAACACTAGAATTTGTTTTGACTATACTTTTTTACCAATTAACTAACCTCTCTTAATTCTCCCCTCCTGGCTCAGCGTCTGTGGCTCAAGCGGCTAAGGCACCAGCCACATACACCTAAGGTGGTGGGTTCAAATCCAGCCCGGATCCGCCAAACAACAATAATGGCTGCAACCAAAAAATAGCTGGGCGTTATGGCGGGCACCTGTGGTCCCAGCTACTTGGGAGGTGGAGGCAGGAGACTCGCTTGAGCCCAGGAGTTGGAGGTTGCTGTGAGCAGTGAAGCCATAGCACTCTACTCAGGGGGACAGCTTGAGGCTCTGTCTCAAAAAAAAAAAAAAAAAAAATTCTCCCCTCCTAACCGACTCGTTCCAGCCTGATAACCCCCATTCTACTCAGAGTATCTATTAGTTAGTTAAATTATTGAAAAAGAGTATTGCTTTAATTTTTCTTCTTTTACATCTATGAACACATAATCATGCATATCAAGGATTAACTATAATATTATGGATAAATTTATGCTATCAAACACTAGAATTTGTTTGTTTTGACTATACTTTTTTACCCATTAACTAACCTCTTTTAATCCTCCTCTCCCAACCAACTCTTTCCAGCCTCTGATAATCCCCATTTACTCAGCCACTATGAACTTGAACTGACTTCTCTTTTCCTAGGCTATACCTGCCCTTCTCCTAGAGTAATAAAAAAGCTATGATAAAGCACTATTAATAATGTGGAAAAAGAAAGCACTTTCCAAAACCTCTACTTTTCAGTTCATTACACTAACATGATATTGATGACTGCAAGATATTAATCCATAAATAAAACTTTTCAACTACATCGATATAGCTACAATACTCATACAAAAAACAACTCAATGCTTGCTTGAAATGGATGAATCAGTTTTGCAAAAATATAAAAAGCAAAATAGTGTTTAAAAAAGATTTAAAGGTTATATGAGTAAGTAATCTGAAAATGAATGCAATACAAATTACTTTAAATCATAAATTTATCCATAGTATTACAGTTAATCCTTGATATGCATGATTATATATTCATAGATTTAAAAGAAGAAAAATTAAAATAATACTATTTTTCAATAATTTAACTAACAAATAGATAATACATGTCCAAGTAACAGAAACTCATGATTAAGGGTCTGATGTACACATAGATAAATATACAATAATATATTTTTAATGAATAGAGGGTATTAATTTTGTTACAATAAAATGCTGTGTATATTTCTGCAAAATGTTGTATAGACATGGTAAACTATTTTAAATATTTTCTTAATGTGAATTGTATGTAAAATCCACATACCTTAAAAAAAAAAAACCTTTATAATCTCATTCAAAACCTCATAACAAGGCTCAAAGCCATTAACATATCAATTTGCTAAAAGGAAAATCAGTTTCAATTTTTGAACGACTTTAAACTTTTTTTAACTTTTGAATATTATGGTTGGCATTGTCTAAGCCTGTCCTCTCTCTCCCTCATCTTTCTTATAGAATATTTCCCCTTAAACAGGACCCACGGAGGACCAAAGTTCCCAATTCTGCTGGCGACATTATTTTGTTTATCTATTCATTCATTCAACACGCCACACTTAACTTCCCTTTGCCTTGTTTTCTTAAGGTTGACTTCCTATGCTGTGAAGTGACCTCTTCTTTTTTAATCCTTAGTTAGAAATTCCAGAACTGCTTTCACAGATTTCATCTGTATAAGTTTCCAATGACTACATAAGTTGTAGGTGATATTTGAAAGTCCAAGTCACTGTGTAAAACCCTGAAGAAATACGAGGATGCTTCATGCATCAGGAGAGGAAGCATTGAAGTCATATCTAAATCAGGAGGAAACTTCAGGAGCCACGGGGTTGCACCTTGTGGACTTCTAATTACAAGGAGCACAACTAACACAGGGCAACAGAGGCTGCCCTGGAATCTGGGCTATGTCCGTAGAGCAGCCCAGGACCTTCTCACCCCAATTTCCTCCTCTTGCCCTTGTATTTCAAGTCATATTTGCATAGTCATCTGATAGCTACCCTGGTCCTTCCAGTTTCCTCTCCATTTTCTCTTATGGACATTTCACCTAATAAAATCCTTGCATTTTTAATCTTATCTTGATTTTTGCTCTTCTCCTGGACTAACACAAAGCTAAGTGGTACCTGTGTCGACCATGACAGCTAAACGTAACCTACAAAGAAATAGAACCTACAAAAAAGAACTGTTGAGGGAGGCAGTGAGTTCAGGAGATAAATTTCAGAGTCCAAATTAAGAAACAGATTCATTGTATTTCCTGGTTTCTTAAATCCCTATAATGGTGTTTCTCCAGTGTGACATTGCATGACAAGCTAAGACTCACACTAGGATTTACATTTAAGTGACTAAGCAAAACATCAATCTGATTACTACTTGGATGGAGAGCCATCATAGGTCCTGAGGGTCCCAGAACTTTTCTCTGAGTGTGCCAACCTCAAGATTGATTCTTCTGATTCTGAGCAGTTGACATCATTAGCCACATTGCCAATGAATTAGGTTAAAAATGCAAAAGAATGTTGACCATATACATTCTGCCTCTCTGGAGGGTGGAGGACTAGCTTGTTTGCTGCTTGCTATGAAGCTTGCTGCTAGTTCAGAAATTACTGAGCTTGGACCCTGGGCTCTACCCCTGTAAGGAAGCCTACTTGGAGTGTAGGTGTAATCCATCTCCCCATGTCACCTAGTGTGAATTAGGGGTCAGAGAGAAGTGCAACCTTACTGACACTGGTTACTGCTTTTGCTGTGAGTAATGATGTCTTTTGTCTCTGCTTTAGAGTCTCATGCCTCTTGTCACATCTACGCATGGAAGCAGGCTAAACTGTTAGCTTGCAAGTGGAGTAAATTTAATGCCCTTCTCAGCTGGTGACACTCATTTCTTTCTTTGCGAACCTTCTTTTTCTGTGTTCCTCTGTGTGTGTGTGTGTGTGTGTGTGTGTGTGTGTGTGAAAGTCGCTGTTATTCATTCTACAAAGAAGAAAATTCCTCAAATATCTAAGAGCACCAATTGAAGTTCAGTAGAGTATATTAGGAAATCAATTTTCTTTCTTAGATAATCTTTTCTTGAAGCAGAAAACACTGTTTTAATTAACTCAATGGAACTGGCCACTATTAACTAAAGATCATCCTGTAGGATTTAATGAGATATCATTCATGTTCAGGTTATGGTTAAGAGAAAAATAATCATGTATTTAAAAAATTTTATTGATTTGGTGTAACATCAGTTAATGAGTTGCCTTTTCATTCCAACGGTTTCATTCCAATTCTGTAATTTACCTTGATTAAGCATTTGGGCCAAATTATAATTTAAAGTGTTTGCACAAACCTAATTAAACTGTTAATCTCTTGAGTGTGTTTTTGTTTGGGCATAGAATCCTGGGTCTGTGAGCACAAAATCCTAGGCAGTGTCTTTACAAAGCTGAGTGAATTCTATAATCACATTCTTCCTACTGACATGTGGTCAATTTGGGTTAAGCATCCCAGTCTCCAGAAGTTTTAGAAAATGCTCAGATAACCAGAGATTACACAAACCATATCTGGGCCAAATGAAGTATTATTTCTCCCCTAATAGCTAAGGAACTTTTATTAATGACTTCAGAATAAAACATAACTCTGGATCAGAAAAAAAAAAAATCAGAACTGTAGAATTGTAATTCTTTTAAGCTCTAGATATATAAATATATAAACCAAAACTACCTTGTTTAAAGTGTATATTTTTAAAACATAAGAATATTAAATCTTTTCGTAAAATTAGTTTCATTTTTTTAGGTCACCATTTTAAATATGACATGAAATAAGCAAGCTGTACCACTCAAATATCATTGATTTATTCGTAGTTTTCTTCCTAGCTCTCAGCTTTCCACCTTACATGGCCCTCAGACTCTGTGGAACTGATTCAGGGGTTTTAAAAATATTAACACTTATTTGGGGATTTTCTGGAAAGGAAATCATGAGTTTGATAACTTGTATCTGTCAGTTTACACCGGCTACGCCTCATACACAAATAGCATATCGGCTAGGTGAAGATGATTTCTGCTTTTCACTGTTCGCACTCCTGATCAGGTTTTAATGGTACAGGTATACATCACATTATTTAAAATGCAAATCTGGACATTACAATTAAGGTTCAATAAATATCTATGCATGTGATGTAAGGAGATGAGAGAGAACCAGAAGAGCTGGGAGGTTTGAGATTAGGTCAATCTGAATTTGAACCTCCCATCTGCCCTTAAAAACTATGTTAGACCAGGAAAATCACTGTGCTTCTCTCATTCCTGATGCTCCCCAGGGAAAAACTGGGTTCTTGACGACTTCCTAGATGGTAGGAGGGATTAGAGAAAGCGTGTGGCCATGTGTAATGCGTACAGAGAATTGTAAGTTCCCCATAAAAGATCACTATTGTTGCAAATTTACTTCTAGAACTACCTTCCTTTTATGTTATTTAATTAATTAAAATATATATAAATGAATTTACCAAATTTGTGAAATAATTAAAATTTGGTAATATTAATTACCTTTTTTTGTCACTTCAGTAATTTTGTACAAGCATTTCTTTTACATAATTACAAGTCTCTGTATCTAGAAATCATCCTCTTATTTCTTCTAATTTGCACATATAAAATATGACTTATATAACCACAATTGTGTGTTTAGACAGAAATTCTAACATGTATTTTATAGAATATGTGCATATGGGTGGAAATATTTGTAATTCTAGCCAGGAAAAGCTGTTTAGATATGATTATTTTGCTACATTGGTGCATATGTGCCTGTCGATATGGTGCTGATTTTTTTTCTTTTTTCACATAACCACCCTCTATATATCAGACTGGGAAGTCCAGGTAAGGTCAATGGTACTTTCAACAGATTGATAAAATTTAATTCTATATTTGTTTCTAAACCTCTTTTATTTTACTTTCTGTTTCTGGTTTTCGTTTCAAATTCTATGAGATAATAAATACCTGGATAGCAAGCCCAGATAGATAAAAAGGAAACCAAGATACCTGGGAGGGTGGAATAACTTTGGCAGGAAAGTTATTTCTAAATGAAGCGAGAAGGCAGGCAACATATTTAAACTTTCTCAGTGCGCCCCAGGAGTTTGGCAACAAAGAGATACTGAAAAGGCTCTGTCATTAAGATTTAGATTCTTTTCATCTGAGCAGGAGAAAAATCCCCATTCTTTGGTGATACCATCTGCGGAAATGTGGCCACATCAGAGAAAGTACCATATATGCCAGTGCAGAAAAGGCAAGGATGAGCTGAGAGAGAAAATACTAAGCTATTTTGTGTAAACTGGTGTGAGCCATTGAAGCCCAGAGATCAGCCCAAGAACCAAGCCGCTGTTCTCTGCTACCCTGAACACAGGGAAACTGGATCTTGCACACAGATGTCAAAGAACAAATTAGGTTTTAACAAATATCAGTACGTAGTTTTAAAGTATACATTTAAATACAAAAGTACAGTTTATTTATTGACATTATATAATTATAATTAAATAATTATTTCATGGAAGCTATGCCTTTGTTAGTTATTTTTTAAGTATATTTGTCTATAATTATGGAACCATAAAACCCAGTAAGTGCAGGATAGTCCTAGGGTATGCCTCCAGTCCCAGCATAATTAAATTAACAGGTCCCATTTTATCTGCCAGGTATCCTAGTTTGAACAATATATTATATGGTCATTCAACTTATTATTAATTTTCTTTGTATTGTCCTTTTATATTGTCCATATAGGACATATTACAAATGATATATGACAATACTTTGGGGTTTAGTTTTGATTTGTGTGAATAAAATTAGTATCTGCTATTTAATGCATGATGACTATATCAGATACGCCTCTCAAGACCTTGAAAATAGGTCAAAATTATTTTGTTATAGGTTCATTTATAATTTTGCTTAAACTATTCCCCATACAGGTTTTGAATTAAACCTATCCATAGCTCTATGCACAAGAGACTTGTAATGTAATTACTACAAGAAATAAAGTCGGCTCCTGAAGATGAAACTAATGGTTCTCATCCATTTTACACTGACCCACTTGTATGCCCATTGACCCAGCATCTATTCAGGTGTATTTCTATAGGTGGGGGAAGAAAACACCAAAGTAGTTCTAGCAGATTAGCAAATTTTATTTTTGGTAGTGTAATAACTTTAGGTGTTCACCTAGGCACCCATAAATTATCTCCTCTACCCAGCTAATTCTGATTTCAATGAATAACAATGAACAAATTCCACTACACAGAAATATTTTATTTGATGGCAATTAGAACAGAATGAACAATATATTTTAATAACTTGGAATGTTTTCATTACATCAAAGCTCAGTAATTGTTTCTCAAAATGATTCTCCTGCCTCTTAATGAAGGTCCGAAATTGAAGGCAAAGATGAGACAACTTTATCCAGGTAGCTTGGCATTTGTGGTAATGCCTCTTGCCAGGAATTTTTCAAGAGGATATAATGGATATTGTCATATGGAACCAAAATTCTGTCAACTGCAGTGTTCCTGATAATTAAAAAGATTGGTCACAAGTGTAAACTGGAGCATGCAAGGAAAACCGTAAAAATCAGATTTTTTAGTCATTGCAGCAGTGGTGCAAAGGATAAAATGTTCCACAGGAAACCAGCTGCACACCTGCTTCATGCATTATGAGCGTCATGAGTATATTTGATGCTCAATTAAATCATCATAATTATAATTTAGGGTGCCGCCCTCAAGAAGAATATCTTAACTTTAATTATCTGTCCAGGAGTTACTACTCTGCTTTGCATAGATATGAGCAGTAATGTTTAATCATGACACAGTAAACTAAATTTTAAAACTGCCTTGAAGATATTTTCTGAAATAAATAAAACAGTTGTTTATCCAATACAATGTTTGTCTACCTATAATTTTGTAGGTGTTCTTACATTGAGTTTATATGTATATATAATACACTAGATAAAGCAATCAAAGTTAAATAATGAATAGACGTGATTCAGCATCATAAAAGCTTTTTATTTAATTTAAAATGAAATT
Source organism: Otolemur garnettii (assembly GCF_000181295.1). Taxonomy (NCBI): domain Eukaryota; kingdom Metazoa; phylum Chordata; class Mammalia; order Primates; family Galagidae; genus Otolemur; species Otolemur garnettii. Next base: position 10,961,787 of record NW_003852449.1, on the reverse strand, counting down.
TGAACAGTGTATTCCTCAATCACATTAGTTTTATTGGAGGTTAGGCAGCATTATAACTTGTTTAATGTTTCTCCTCAAATTGTTTTCTTCTCTCTAGGGATTCAACTTATAATATTATAGTTATGTAACCCTGCCTGAATTACTGAATCATTTTGATGTTAGTTTTTTTTTTATTTGTAAAATGAGGGAAATAGTAACTTATCAGGACAATTTTGAAGAGTTAAAGTGGTTAATAAATTCCTGCTGTAGTAAGAGACTAATATACACTCACTCTTTTTATCCCAGGGTTCCACATCCATAGACTCAACAAACCATGGATCAAAAGTATTCAAGGAAAAATAAACAATAAAAGTAAAAGCATAACATAAAATAAAAACAGTACATATAACATGTTTAGACACCATGTACATTGTATTAGGTGTTACAAGTTATCTAGAGATGATTTAAAATATGTGAGAGGATATGTGTGGGTTATATGCAAATACTAGGCTATATTCTATAAAGAACATAAACATATGCAAAATTTGTGTTTGTAGGTTCACTGGAACCTACCCCCCAGGGGTATCTATGGATCAATGTATGTAGCTATGTTTTTGACGATAAAACCAAAATTTTTTAAAAGGTTAAATTTATTATCCAAGGTATGTACTAAAACAAGATAGTTTAAAAGCAATATTCAAATTCAAGTTCATATCTTATAGATTGATTAAGCCAAGTTGATTTTATGATTTTTGAGTTTTATTCTCTTACATTCACAGGACCCACACCTTTTAGCCTCCCCTGGTAACTGGAATAAAATCCCCAGTATTTAAGAAGACCCCTCTGTGCACACTCCTTGTGATTTTCCCCAGTCTAGTGAGATGCTGGTGTGTGAACTCTCTTTCACCGGCTTAAACTCAGTAAGAGATGTTCGGTCACTGACCTGCCCCTGCTTCTCCTGTGTTTTTCATCCTAGTCACTTTTCAGGCTGAGGCTGAATGTACTCACCTGAACAGGACATGCCAGCACCTGCCATCCCGCTTAGATGTCTGGCAGTGCTGTGTGGCTAGTGTCACAGTGCTGTGTGTGGAGGTAGCCTTCACAAGGGCGGTGCTTTCTAGAACATTTTTTTGTTCCTTTTTATTCTATTAATGTTCAACTCCCCTCAGTAAGCAACACAAGGGCAAGGATAATGACTATGTTGATCACCACCTTTGCATAAAGCAGAGTGGCTGGCAATTAGCAGGCCTTTAAGAGAGCTTTTCTGACAGATGTTTTCAAGTATTACTTATAAGAAACTATGAGAATGAGGAAAGTGTTCTAGAATGGTGCTGCTTAGAACCAAATAACTTCGGTGTAACCGTGCGTTATCCGTACATTTCTTCCTATAATTAGAATGAATCGCTGTCTTTTCCCAGGCATTCATCTGTACAGCTCACTGCACTTCAGGGAAGACATCTAATACAATGATATTTTTTTTAGCTTTTCTAGCCCCCCAAAATTAAAAAATAAAAATGTGAACATTGGTGGGGCGGTGCCTGTGGCTCGAAAGGTGGGGCACTGGCCCCATAAGCCGGAGGTGGCAAGTTCAAACCCAGCCCCGGCCAAAAAAAAAAACCGTGAACATTGGTATTTAGCTTTCCACAGGAAACTACTATTTTAACAGCATTATATAAAAAATTCAACATGCCATCTTTGGATAATGAGAAATGAATTTTGAATTTTCATTTTTATTAATTCTAGAAAAAGTATTAATTGATAGGTATTTTTAATGCATGTCATTTTAAAGTATTGTTTGCATTAGAATAATGCTAGTTGGTTTACTGTAACCCCAAGCATCAGTGCCTTCAAAATTTAGAACTTTGTTTCTCGTTTACCTAACAGCTCATTGCAGCTCTGAGTGGGCAGGTGGCTTTTATCCCATGGTGACTAGAGACTCCGAGCCCTTTCCTCCTGGGCCATGGGCCTCCTCTATCCCTGGTCTCAGTGTTCTCTCTTTGTAGCCAGAGGAGGGAAAAGCAAACACAGTGAAAGCACGCCAATTTTTTTGCCACGTTGGCCAAGAAAATGACACAAACAATTTTGCTCTGATTCTATCTTTGGGAACTGTCTACACAATCCTGCAAGATGCAAAGACACCTGGGAAAAATAGTCCAGGCCTGCATAGCTCCTTCACAATGTCAATTATACCCTGTGCAAAGCAAAACAGGTGACACATAAAATGGTACTTGCCAGCCAGCTGTCCCTGCAACAAGAGTATGAAGACGGAAATACTTTGGAAGCACATATAAAATTCTAAACAATATGGAAAGTAGAATTAGATATAAAGTATTCCGATTTTGTTTGCTCACTGATTTTTTTTAAATATTCTAATTTGAATGAAGAATTAACATTTAAAAACTTAGAAAATAATTTTATGTTATAAATTCATTGTCAGTTTGCTATTCTTTTTCAACTTTGGAAATATTTCAAATATTCCCAATTTTATTTGCTAAAGCTTAAAAGCGTGATTTTTATCGAAGATCCCATTGAGATTCAACATTGCAGCTTTATGAAAGGACAATGCTATGGAAGTAAAATATTATTTTCTCTTTTTCGATGTATTTAAGCATACAAACTTTATGCAAAGTAGCCTAAGAGAACCTTCTTTAAAATATTGAGCCACATTTCATTTACTAGATACACATTTACTGCATTCAGCACATTTTAAATGCTACTTTTATAGTACGTGATCTTACTAAGAAGATTTACTCTAAACACTTTTATATCATAAAAATAGTAACTGTTTTAATAATTGTATAATTTTCACCTCCAATCTTCCTGTCTCTGCCTCCATCAGGATGTGCTTTCCTTATGTTTCAGTGTTGCTTCTTTTCTTACAAAGATACCAGTTACTGAATTTAAGGCCCATCATACTCTAGTATAATCTCATTTTAACAGATTAGTAGGCAATGACCGTATTTCCAAATAAATTGCACTTCAAGGTATTGGGAGTTAGAATGTCAGCATATCGTGTGTGGGGGGGGCATGATTCAACCCATCATATTCCCCAGCAAATTATATGTCCATCAGGAAATCAAAGACTAAGTCTTATGGGATTTCTGCATTAAGACGCTTACCACAGTTTCTTTTGGTTTTTAAGAAAAGGAGGTGGTCAACCCCAAAGAGAAATGCAAAGGTTCTATTTCAGGTATAAATACATCAATTTCTTCACACACAGAGTTAAGCGATGGGGAAAGACTAAGTGATCCCAGCACACATGGTTGGAGAAGACTTTATTGTGATTTCCTCAGTATGACAGGAAAACACATGAAACGTTCTCCATTCTACTGGTACAAAAAATGCAACAGTAGCAGGTTTTTTCCTACCTTTTTTTTGACAGCAGCTTTCATTAGTTTGAAGAAGTTGGCAGTGTGTGCTAAGTTAGTAGGGAAAAAGTCTCATAATAAGCAGGTTGCCATCCTCTGGTACCGTAGGACCTGTCCTGATGATGACTTAGCTTAGATAATGAAGAACCAGAGGACAATAACCAACTATGTACAGATTTATCCTTAAGGGAACAGTGAAAATACTAAATGCTCTCCTCATGACAAGAGTAAAGGTGTATTTTTGTGTTGGATTATCAAGACAAAAACTTGAATAGTAATTAATTTTTTAGAAATCGAATTTTATTTTAGATGTGAAGAGGGAAGAGCAAAGGATAATCTCTATTAATCTTTGGAGAATTTGTGTTACAAATAGAACATAACACATATTGACATATAAAATCACTTTTAAATGCCCTCCTCTCTGCTAATTATTTTTTTATTCCTTATCTATATAGAATACATATGTATGTATATACAGACTATATATGTGTATATATGCAGAACACATAGGAGGTCAGATATTTACATTCATGGACTCATCCTAGCAAAGTGCTACATACCTCATTGCTGACTATGACTCTGGTCAACTTCAAAATGCTCCCCTTCAGAGGCTGTGCACCAACACCTGCATCTGTTCACCCTTCAAAGCAATTTTGGAACTCTTCTTGAAATGGCCATCAAAGCTGTAGTCATATTACCCTTGAGGTCCTGAATGTCATAAAAATGTCTTCCTTTCAATATTTCCTTCATTTTCAGGTAAAGAAAAAAGTCATTAAAGGCCAGATCAGGTGGGTAGGCAGGACGTTCCAATACAGTTATTTATTACTGTCTAAAATCTTCCTCATTGACAGTGCCATGTGAGCTGGTGCATTGTCCTGATGCAACATCCATGAGTAGTTAGCAAAAAGCTCTCATTGTTTTTGTCTAAGCTTTTTTTACGCAGCCTTTTCAGCACTTCCAAACAGTAAACTTTGTCAGCTGTCCAGTTGGAATAATGAAAAATCCCTCTGATATCAAAAACAGTCAGCAACATCATATTGACTCTTGATATAGACGGCCAGACTATTTTGGGTTGTGGAGAACTGCCTGACTTATACTGTGCACTTTGATACTCTGTTTCAGGATCATATTGGTACATCCATGTTTTATAACCAGAGATAACACAGCCTAAAACATCATCTTTCCTCTCCAAAAGTTGTGAGCAAATTTCAACTCTCCTTTGTTTTGGTTCCTCAGTGAGCTCTTTGTACATTGAGAGCTCTGATGGCCATTCCTGATGCAACAGTCCAAAACTGCTTTAGAGTGGACTAGGTGCTGGCATCAGTGCACGGCCTCCCAAAGGCAGTAATTCAAAGGTGAATGTAGTGATATTCAGCAATGGTATATGTCCCATTGTTTTATAGGATGAATGAATGAACTTAATTGCCAGAACTTCATATGTGTATGTATATTCCTCATTCTATATATGTAAAGACTAGACATGTTCTAATGTTTGATTGTAAGTAGTCAATGAGAGGTATATTGTTATGTTTCATCTCATTTGACTTGGGAATATCGGAAATTCTGGATTGCATAGCTCTTGTTGTCACTATAAATGTTTTTAGTTACATTGACTTTCCCCTTTTTATACATCACCTCCTACAAGGGTCTATCATTACTATTTACTAAATACATCAGGTGTTAAGTTTTCTTAATTCTCTTAAAAAATGATGCTGCCGTCATAATCCTGATACTATGTGTTTGTTTAGAAAATCAATAATTAATTTATATACCCTATTTGTTTCATTTATATTTCTCACATCATGTAAGATTATTTAAACTCCCCAGAGAGATTTCATATTGTGAAAGTACCAAAGCTATTCCCTTGATGACTGCCAATGTGGTGAAGAAATTGGTGCTAAGGAAGATGAACAATTATTTATTTAACAATAAACTCTTCTGTTAAAACAACAGAAATATCTAAAATTGTGCAATATTGTCTTATTTTTCAAATGAATTAATTAAATTCGAAATAGTTGATTTGATGATAACAATTATATTTAAACAAATGCTGCTCATATCAACTTATCCCAGAGATTCACATAAGGCTACATTGGATAACTTCATCTGCTAAATGTTTAGCAACAAGAAAGCAGACTGAAATAATTCCTTATTTTACCTAATTTTCTAAAATATGACTTTAATTTTTACTTTACAGAAAAGTTCTTAAAATATTGTTTTCAGATATATAATATGCGGAATATATATATACATATAATATGGTGAAATTTTTAGAAATGACTGTAACTCTAAAGGGCATTAAATAGCTTATTTACTAAAATATTTTGTATATGTTCATTAAATTAGAAGTACAAATACTCAAGAGCTTAAAACAAACTAAAAGAAAAACTTGAAAATAGGCATCTTTATTTGGGAAACAGGGATCAAATAAAAGCTCTTAAGGAGGCGGTTAGTGTAATTTATCTGTAGATAAAGTTGAGTTAGTGATTCAGACTTCTGTGCTTACCCCGAGGCACTAGCCTCAGCTCAAATTAATGCTTTGAAAGTACCATAGCCTCAAAGAAGAGTTCAAAGATTTGAGATTATTTTTTATGTCCTGGTTAGGAAATAAAAAATGCAATTTTATACTTAAAGTTTAATTTCTTTTTGAATACTTTGAATTTGTCAATAGCTTCAATTAAGTCAAATGAGATCAGACCGTATGTGAAGTCTGGCCATAGTTCTGATACATAATAATAATAATACCAAGTCTTTGCATTATAGCTGAATATGAAATAATTTTGAATAAATCTACATTTACAGTCAACTATAAGCTATTTATTATATTTTTCATAAATCAAAATACAAGAAGATTTTGATATTTGATTACTTCATATAATATCAGCTGCTAAAAATGTGCAAGCTACTGACATAGTAGGTTCACCATTTCTTTTAAGCTTCAACAAAAGGTGATGCTTGACCACTAGTTTAAAAAAATAAAGGGGCACCTATTGCTCAGTGGTTAGGGCGCTGGCCACGTGCTCTGGGGCTGGTGGGTTTGAACCTGGCCTGGGCCTGCTAAACCAAACAAAATAGCCAGGGGTTGTGTTGGGCACCTGTAGTCCCAGCTACTAGGGAGGCTGAGGCAAGAGAGTTGCTTGAGCCTAAGATTGTGAGGTTGCTATGAGCTACGATGCCATTGCACTCTACGGTGAGTGACAATATGAGACTCTGTCTCAATATAAATAAATAAATAAAATAAAAAGCCCACAACCTCTTTTTCTTTGACATCTGAAGCCCAAGTGAAATATCCTTTGGTTTCCTTTTTAGGTTTATGAATACCTGTTCTTTATTCCTGTACTCCTTCTTTCCACACAACCCTAATAAATGCAAGTTCTGTAAATCATCTTTAGAATATTCTTAAATATTTATTTTTCAATAAGTTTCTAATACAATATTAACTTAATTATAACAATGAAAATTCAAATAATAATAAGCTAACATTTAATGAATGTTAAACTGTAGGTATCGAGTAAATTGTTTTATATGTATTGTTCAATTTTATTGTTTTCAGTTTCAGATTAATATGAGGATATAAATGATTAGGCTACATCATTTGTGTTTGTTAGGTAAAGTTCAAGTTGTAGAGCCCTTCACCCAGACGGTGGTGTGCTCACTAGGTGAGAACAATTTTAGTATGACAATATTATCATCCCTATTTCAAAAATAAAAGTCAAGGCTTAGGGAAGCGGAGTAACTTGCTCAAAGTCTAAAGACCAGTAATTGGCAGATTTGACATTGAAAGTTGAATCTATTCTAATTGCTATGCTATATTGCCTGTCTGTGTTATTTAAGAATAAAGTGAGCTGCTAAATGGAAACCCATGTGAACTTGGGTCTGTCTACTTCATCGCTGTATTTTTCATTTCATAGAACACCGTGTGGTATTCAATAATCATTTGTAGAACACAAGAGAATATCCCTGACGTTAAGAGTGTACAGTTTTCAGTCATAAGAGAAAACAGAGATCTGTGTATCCAGAAGCAGAAATTGTGGTGTTACAGGATCAAGGCGTTTTTGTTTTTGTTTGTTTGTTTGTTTGTTTGTTTAGTCTTTATTTAATCCATTTTCTTTAACCAATCTTACCTCCAGGATAACATTTCCCCTCAGGATTTCTTTGGCCTCTGTTCTGTTTCAGCTTTGAGCAGACCCTCATTGCCTCATGCTTCCTAAGTAGCCATATGGATTTTATTTTTTTTACCATTTTATTCTTTGGCAGAGATCTGTAATCCTTGGCAAGTCATTTAGCTCTCAATTTTCTTTCCAAGAGGACACAGAAACGATGCATCAAAAATTTTAAAGAGATTTGTTCACTTGAAGAATTAGGAAAATATCTGGGTTACTGAAAAAGAAAAAGATCAGTAAAGCCCCTCATAATCCTAGGTACACACAAGAAAACGATCATCAAGTTAGTGCCCGGGAGAGAGACGTTAGTGGAGGGAGCACACAGAGGAGACGACATTCTCCATGGGTCTCGAGTTCTTTATTTCTCTTTCCATTTTTTTCCTTCCTTCTGTCTTTCTTTGCTTAGAATAGGTTTTCTATTTTTTGTTTTTTTGGGGGTGGTTTCTTTGTTTGCTCTGACGTCCTAGATAGTAACCACAGATCATCGCCCTTCTACTTGGGCTCACTCTCTCTCCCTCTCCCTCCTCTCCCTCATCTCTCTCCCCTCCTTTCCATATTTCTTTCTCTGTTTTTCTTTAGACAACTTTGAGCTACTTTTAGAGTTGCGTAAAAAAAATCCATCATCCTATGAAAATAAACTTGATTAATCTTTCTAACGGTCTTTATAAGAAGCACCTACGCGGCACAAAATGTCCATAAAGACAATACCATTCTTTCTCCTTCCAAATTAGTGACTAAGGTCAAAATTCCCTTTGTTTGTGTCATCCATGTCTTTCATCAGTGTCTTGTAGTTCTCCTTGGAAAGATCTTTCACCTCTTGGTTAGGTGTATTCCTAGGTATTTTAATTTCTTTGCAGGTATTGTAAATGGCATTGAGTTTTTGATGAGATGCTCAACTTGAGTGTTATTAGTGCATAGAACTGTTACTGATTCGTGTATATTTTTCTTGTAACCTAAAAATTGACTGAATTTATCAAGTCTAGGAGTCTTTAGGATTCTCTAGATAAAAGATCATGTCATTGGAACAAAAGGACCATTTGACGTCCTCTTCTATTTTCTTTTCTTTTCTTTTCTTTTCTTTTTTTTTTTTTTAGTTTTTGGCTGGGGCTGGGTTTGAACCCGCCATCTCCGGCATATGGGGCCAGCACCCTACTCCTTTGAGCCACAGGCACCTCCCACTCCTCTTTCCTAATTTGGATGCCCTTTCCTGCTTTCTCTGGCCTGATTGCTTCCAGTCCTTTGTTGAATGGAAGTGGTGAGAGTGACATCTTGTCTTGCTTGAGTTCCTAGGGTGAATGCTTTCACCCCTGTTCATTCTAATGCATCCTATGAGTTTGTCATATATGGTTATTATTATTTTGAGGTATGTTCCTCTCATGCCAAGTGTTTTGAGAATTTTTACCATAAAGGGGTGCTTGATTTCAATAAATTCTTTTCCTACATCTATTGAGATAATCGTATGGTTTTTGTTTTCAACTGTGCTTATGTGGTGAATCACATTTACTAACTTAGATAGCTTGAACTATCCTTGCATCCCTGGGGTGCATCACACTTGGTCATGGAGAATTATCCTTTTGAAGTGCTGTTGGCTTTGTTTTGCTGGAATTTTATACAGGAGTTTTGCATCTATCTTCATGAGGGATACTGGTCAGTAGTTTTCTTTTTTGCTGGTGTTCCCTTTCCTGGCTTTGATATCTGAGAGATACTAAATTTGTAGAATGGAGTGGAATTTGTAGAATTATTTACAGAGGATTCCCTCCTTCTCGATGATATAGGACAGTTTCAGTAGAACAAGAGCCAGTTCTTTTGTAGGTCAGGTAGAACGAAGCTGTGAATCCATCTGGTCCTGGGCTTGTTTTGGTTGGGAGAATTTTTTTACTATTTCAGTCTTGCCACTCATTAGTGGCCAATTCAGGATTTCTACTCCTTTTTGATTCAAGCTAGGGTGGTTGTGTGTTTCCAAACCTTGACCCTTTTCCTCTAGATTCTCCTGTTTGTGTACATAGGGGTCTTCACACTAGAGTTGGATGATATTTGGTGTCTCTGTGGCATCAAGTATAAGGTCCTCTTTTTCATTTCTCCTTGAGCTTATTTGAATACTTTCCTCTCTGTTTCAGATTAATTAAGCTAGTGGTTTCCCATTTTGTTTTTCCTTGCAAAGAATCCATTTTTGTTTGGTTTTTCCTTTGTGTTTTCTTTTTTATTTCCAATTCATTTCTTTCTATTCTGATCTCTATTCTTTTTTTCTTCTGCTAGCTTTGGATTTGGTTTCTTCTTTTTCTTGTTCATTGATTTGTGACCCTGTTAATTTGTGATCATTCTGTCTTTTTGATGTGGGCATTTAGTGCTGTGCATGTCCCTCTTGGCATGACTTTTGCTCTATCCAGAGATGCTATAGCTTGTGTTGCTTTTGTCCTTCAATTTGAAGCATTTGTTGATTTCCATCCTGATTTTATCATTGACCCAACCATCATTCAGTAGCAGCTTGTTTAGCTCCAGTGTACTTGGGTAGTATTGAGAGTTCTTGAGATTGATTTCTACTTTTATTATACTGCTCTCAGAAGTTATATGGTATGATTTAACTTTTAAAAAATTTGCTGAGACTTGTTTTGTGGCCTAGCATATGACCTATCTATCTATCCAGTATGCTGATGAAAAGAATGTGTATTGTGCAGTTTGGGTGCAGAATATTCTGTAAATGTTTGTTTTGTTGTAGAGTGTCATTTAAGTCCAATTTTTTTGTTGTAGTTTGTTTGTGTTTGTTTTTCTGCCTTGAAGATCTGCCCAGTTTTGCCAGTGGAGTATTGAAGTCCCTTGCTATTATGATGCTATTATTAATTTCTTTCCTAAGTCTATTGTTGTTTATTTTACAAATCTGGAAGCTCCTGAGTTAGGTACATTTATATTTAGGATTGTTATATCTTTTTTTGTATCAATATTTTTTATTATTATATAATGGCTATCTTGGTCTTTTTATACTGTTGCTGATTTAAAGCTTATTTTATTGGGTGGTACCTGTAGCTCAAAGGAGTAGGGCTCCGGCCCCATATGCCAGAGGTGGCGGATTCAAACCCAGCCCTGGCAAAAAACTGCAAAAAAAAAAAAAAGCTTATTTTGTCTATTATCATTAAATGTCCATACTGTCCAAAGTAATTTGTGGATTCAATAAAATTTCCATAAATTATCATATCAATGTGATTTTTCATTAAGACTAGCAATAACAATTATTATTATTATGTTTTGAAACATCTGTTGCTTTGGATAGAGTGCCATGGCATCCTTACAGCTCACAGTAACCTCAAACTCTTGAGCTTGTGATCCTCCTGCTTTAGCCTCCTAAGTAGCTGGTACTCAGATACTCACCATGATAACCTGGCTTGTTTTTTTCTATTTTTGTAGAGAAAGGGTTTTGCTCCTGCTCAGGCTGGTCTGGAACTCCTGAGCTCTAACAACCCACCAGCCTTGGCTTCCCAGATGCTAGGATTATAGGCATGAGCCACCATGCCTGGCCAAATTAACAATTCCAAATCACTAATTAAATTAAAACAGAGCCTGAATAGCCAAAGAAATTCTAAATAAAGAGAACAAATCTGGAGGCATAATACTAGCTGACTTTAAATTATGCTACAAGTTTATAGAAACCAAAGCATCATGTTATCAGTATAAAATTAGCTGTACCATGAAGTACTACTCAGATGAAATCTTTTTCTATTATTTGAAGAAACTGAATGGAATTGGACATTGTTATCCTAAGTGAATCATCTCAGGGGTGGAAAAACAACTACTACATCTTCTCACTTATAAGTGGGATTATACAATGGGTATATATGATCATAAAAACGTAATGGATATTAGAAACTAAGAAAGGAGGAGGGTGGGAGAAATGTGAGGCATCTGATACTATCCCTTGTATACAGTATACACAAATCTGGTGATGATTACACTAAAACCCTGACTTCACCACAATTCATCCATGTAAAAACACGTTTTCCTTCTTTTTTTTTTTGAGATAGAGTCTTACTTTTTCACCCTCGGTAGAGTGGTGTCACAGCTCAGCAACCTCCAACTCCTGGGCTTAGGCGATTCTCCTGCCTCAGCCTCCCAAGTAGCTGGGACTACAGGCACTTGTCACAACACCTGGCTATTTTTTGTTGCAGTTTGGCTGAGGCAGGGTTTAAACCCACCACTCTCGGTATATGGGGTCAGTGCCCTACCCACTGAGCCACAGGCTCCACACACGTTTTCCTTCTAAATCTATTGAAATGATAATAACAAATCAAAATTCAGGTCTTGGCAACAGAAGCCACCCAATAACTAAAATGAGTTTTATTAAATAAAATCTAAGAAAATCTATACATATTGTCTACCAGTCTTAGTTCTACGGCACTGTTTATGTCCTAAGACTTACTAAAGATTCTTTTCCCTACCCTCCATGTCAGTTATCTGCTTACAAAAACACTGACTGATAATCCTGTTAATTCATATTTTCCTGGCTCACCAATATTTTTAACATTGGTAACAAAATATTTCTTGATTCAGATATACTGTCTGTCGAGTTGACCCCAAATATCTGTAACTACCAGTAGCACTAAAAGATGTTCTGTGGGAGAACATGGATACTGTCTTCTGTATTATCATATAGTATGATTACACTTGAATAGTATTTTTTTATTTTTTCCATTGATATCTTATAGAAATTTCTTCACTATATCTATGTAACATAAAGGACCTTATCTTTCCTAACCTCCAGAATTGTTAGATATAAAGTTTACATTCATTAGCTTCTATATTTATGGTAACTTTGTATAGTAGCAATATAATAGATATTTAATCTATAAGGTTCATGTTGCATATGTCTTCTCTTAATATTGACATTTGATCACGTTTATTCTGGCTTATATATTCTAGACAATGTACAACCTTATGGTGGACAATTTGGATATAAATAGAAGATAACAGTGATAGGGAAACATTAGGATAAGAAATTAGCATAGGAAATTAATGATCAAAAGTATGATTTCAAAGAAATAGGAACTACAGAAGGAAGGAAATACCCCATGTTGTTTATGAAGTATAATATACAATGATGCATGAATATTAGAGAAAAATTGGGGATGGGGGATGGAAAGAAAGAGTAGGTATGATGCTTAATATTCAATATGGCTGAATGGGAAAAGAACACAGGGGAAAGGATTATTTTATCCCACATTTAAGGTTCTGATTAGACATCTCTATGGAAAAAATCTCCAATTAAAAGAGTAGTTCTGATATTCAAGGAGCCATGTTAGAGTCATGGTAGACATTGGAAATAATCCAAATGTATTACCTTCAAGGATGTCATCACTGGGTTCAAACAGCTACTCCTGTTGTAGGTAGAAACAGCTATCTAACCAAATGAATGCACTGAAGCGTGTAGGTACTATGACAAAATCAGAGTTTTCAGTAAGTAAAAATATTCACTGAGACTTTTATATTAGATGTCAAGTCTCCAAACTAAGTAGAGTGAAACTTAGGAAGCACGTAGGCCTGGGAAGAGGTAAAAATGAGTAACCGGATAGGAGCCAGATCGTGAAAAACACTGTACACTCTGCAGTGTGACTCCAGTATTGTGGTATCTTGAGACCATATTGCAGGCAAATATTTTAAAATACTAACAATTTTCACCTTATTACTTTCTCCCTTTTGCCTGTCCCCATTCAATCAGAAAGCTATTCTGTACAAATTGCCAATGTGAAAGGGACTGACCTCACTTCCTAGAAGGATGACTAAGGAGGCATAAATATTCCAGAAACAAACAAAAATCATGCTACTTGGTAGTTTAAAAGAAAGAGCCTCAGATGGTCTTACTGAGGTATTCTGTGCCCCTGCATGACACAGAGCAGGTAGACATTCTGATACAGAGCAGCAGAATGATTTCTGAGCATTTAAAAATAGAAGAAAAGAAAACAAAAAACAAAAAAATGTGCAGAGAGCTGCTGGACCTAAAAGGACCATGGGGATGGGATCATGAAGCATGTCCACTATCACCTGTCTCTGCAAACAACACAGAACACTGGAGGGCCCACCTCTAATAGTTTAGAGTGCTCATCAGTACCACCAGCTTCTTCAACTCAACTTGTTCTTATCATTCAGGTTACAAATAGCTTCAGTTCTTTCAAATACGAAAAATACAACAACAAATAAACCTTTTCTTTGACTCTCCATTTTCTTGAAAGATTGTCAGAATCAAGGTCATGAATTCCCAGTAATTTCAATTTCTATATTTACTTTTTATAACCATTCATTCAATTCTCTAATAGGTTATCTAGATGTTACTTAATATTATAAACAACAAAGAAGTATCTCATAGAAAGAAATATTTCAGCAGAGCCTAGCTGGATGACTATGTAAATAAGATTATGTTTTGGCCTATCAAAAAGAAGAATGAATGTGTTGAAATATCTCTAGTCGATTATACAGTATCTATACCCTTCTGTACTGTTTTTCAGTGCAAAGAGAAAATACTTACATGAGAAATTATATCTTACAAGGTTTAACTGAACAAAAGCCAAATTAAATATCTCAAAATTAACACTGAAGAGACATTCTGCAAAAGATGGCCTAAAAATGAAATAAAAATGTCTTTGACACATTAGGAAAATTTTTGATACCTTTTTTTTTCCCTTTTATGTCTCCCTTCATATCTGAATATATAGTGTAAGTTGATAATACATTATAAAATAACCTTCAAAAATCTATAATAATAGCTGTCTGGAAGAGATTATGGTATTATGGATTACCCAGTGAATGATGATTAGTCTTAATGAAAGGGACAGTGAGACTTGTTTGACCTGCCATTTCTTTGTGTCCTTCTAGAGAGTCACCATGATATCTGTCTATTCTTTCCCTATAATTTAATGATTTCAGATTAATGATTTTTATATATGCAGGAAGAAAAAAAACTCTGGAAAATTTAATCCTATTAATAAAATTAAGTTAAATGGTAAGGCAAAGCAGTAAAAGCTGAGTGACAATGTTTGAATTGGAACCCAATTATCTGCAATGCCAACCATAGGTGGAAAATGAGAGGATGCCTCTATATTAGTCTAACAAAAACATGTTAAACTTCCTTCTTTATTAAAATAAATAAAATATCAATATTTTTCCTAGAAAACATTTTCTAATGCAATGTAAACACAGAGAAGCTGAAACATCTAGAGAAAATTTAAAATACTTGGGAGAAATATATTTGTAGGACTAAATAAACAATGGAAGTTTGACTGTTTCACTTTACTAAAACATCTATTTGAATGAGTTAATTATAGTTTGAAAAAGTGTAGGACCATGGAGATTTTGCCACTGTTGACAATATTAGTAGATTTTAAAGTTGTAGTAAACAGACTATCGAAATAAAAATTAGTATATCAAGATCAGGAAATGTTATGCTGATACTTTTTATACAGTGTCCTAAAAATTAACAAACTAAATCACACAAACACCCTGTGTATGATTCACCTCAATAAAAGTGCTAAAGTTGACTGAAGCTAACTTTTCTCTCCTGAAGGATTTACTATTTTTCTTTTATATTTGCTACAACAAAAACTGAGTCATATTTTGACTTTCAGTGTCATATTGCCAATATCTAATTTTTATTGTCTTCTCTCCTATAAAACATGTCCTATTCTTGTCAAGCTCAAAAAGGCACTGTGATTAACCTTGCATTGCATTGACTTATGATTATTTTTCTGTTGAAATTTCATAAAACTGCAGAAAGAATGTCTTTCCTACAGTTACTTCATGAAAATATTACATAATTAGCATTTACTGGGGCTGAATATCACTCCTTAAAATTCCGTTCATGAGGAAAATAAAAAAGAGAGATGGGCCTTTTTGGTTAGTGTTGTGCAAAAACATAGATGTGTCAAGTAATTTTTTTTTTTTAAATTTCACATTTAAAAGAAAATTTGCTGATTTATCCAAAAATAGCAACAACTAGTCAGGATAGCACAAATTGTGAGTCAACTTGAAACTTAGATTTATTGGCTATATGGGATCTTTTCTGGTTCCATATGAAGCATTGAAGTATTTTTTCTAGATCTGCCCAAAAAATGGCATTGTATTTTAATGGGAATTGCATTGAATCTGTAAATCACTTTGGGTAGTATGGCCCTTATAGCAATGTTGATTCTGCCAATCCATGACCACGGAAAATTTTCCCACTGTTGGCACCCTCTTCATTTTCTTTCTTCAGTGTTTCATAATTCTCCCTACAGAGGTCTTCTGCTCCCTTTGTTAAGCATATTCCCAGGTATTTTATTTTCTTTGCGGCAACTAGGGAAGATATTGCATCTTTAATTTGATTCTCGGCTTGGTTGTTGGTGGTGTATATGAAAGCTACTGATTTATGTACGTTGACTTTGTATCCTGAGACTTGGCAGAATTTATTTGTCAATTCCAGGAGTTTCTTCATCAAGTCTTTGGGATTTTCTAGATAGAAGATCATATCATAAGGAAAAAGAAATAGTTTGATCTCCTCTTTCTCCGTTTGGACCCCTTGATGTCCTTCTCTTGCTAAGTGCTCTGGCGAGGGCTTCCAACACCATCTGTGTTAAGTACATGTGGTGAAAGTGGGCAGCGTTGCCTGTTTCCAGTCCTGAGTGGAAATGGTTTCAGGCTTTCCCTGTGCAACATGCTGTTGTCTGTGAGTCTGTCATGTATTGCCTTCTACACAGTAACAATAAATTGGGAGGTGTCACCTTACCAGACTTCAAGCTATACTATGAGGCTGTTAGTCAAAGCATCATGGTACAGGTATAAAAACAGGGACACACTGACACCTATGGATGAAACGACCCTCATATCCTTATCTGATTTTTGGCAAAACAGATGAAAATATACACTGGGGAAAAGAATCCCTGTTCAACAAATGGTGCTGGAAAACTGGGTAGCCACATGTAAAAGACTAAAACAGGATCTGCACCTCTCACTATCACTAAAATTAACTCAGAATGTTTAAAAGACATAAAGCTAAGGTAGGAAGCTAAAAATTCTAGAAGAAGATTTGGAAAAACTCTTATAGCTATCAGCCTAGAGAAAGAATTCATGAAGACCCAGAAGCAATCACAATAAGAACAAAAATAAATAAATGGGACCTAATTAAATTAAAAAGCTGTACAGCCAAGGACACAATCAATAGAGCAAATACACAACCCACAGAATGGGAGGAAATATTTGCATGGTTTACATCTAATAAAGGACCGATAACCAAAATCTACAAAGAATTTATGCAAATCAGCAAGAAACAATCAAACCACCCCATTAAAAACTGGGCACAAGAAATGCACAGAAACCTTTCAAATGAAGATATACTAATGGCCAACAAGCATATGAAAATGCTTGATGTCTGTAATCCTTAGGGAGATGCAAATCAAAACTACAATGAGATATCACCTAACCCTCATGAGAACGGCTTGTATTAAAAAGTCCCCAAACAAAGGTGCTGGTGTGGCTGTGGAGAAAAAGGTACTCACACACTGTTGGTGGAGGTGCAAACAAGTACAATGTCTATGGAAAATTATATGGAGACACTTCAAAGAACTTAAAGTAGACCCTCCATATGATCCAATAATCCACTATTAGTTATACACCCTAAGGAAAAAGAGTCAATTTATGAAAATGATACCTGTACTTGAATGTTAGAGCGGCACAATTTACAATCTCAAAGACACGGAAATAACCCAAGTGATCACCAAAACGTGATATTTCCATACCATGGAGTACTACTCAGCCACAAAGGAAAAATGGAAATCTAGTTCATTTGTGGCAACTTGGATGAAATGGGAGACCATTCATCTAAGTGAAACATCAAAAAAAAAAAAAAAACACCCCAAAACTAAAAAACCAATGTACTCAATAACAGGTTGGAACTGATCAATTTAACACTTACGTGCAGATATGGAAGTAAATTTTAATGAAAAGCTGGGAGGGGGGAGGAGGGGGCTAGTAAATTCACCCCATTGGTTATGGTGCACACTGTCTGTGTGGGAGGCACCCTTATAACCTTTACTCAAGTTGTGCAAAAATAAAGTATGTGAAGTAAACATGTGTACCCTCTAATATTCTGAAAAAAATGAATTTAAAAGATTGCTTTATAGTTTCATGAAGTCAGTGAAACTCTATGTCGTCAAAGGAAACTGATGATCTGGGTAATATAATGGGCATATTGACAAGGAAAGATCAACTAGGTTATGAGAGGCAAATAGATGAACAAACTCTATTTGCCAGAAATATTAAAATATTGCCCTGGAAGAAACTGGAAGATGATGAAACATAGTCAACTTGCCAAGTGACTATTCCATCATGGAGGTATGGACAGTCGGGGTCATTCCCTCTCCACTTCTCATTTTTAAGGTGACCTGAAAATGCTCAATTTGAAATTAGACTGCCCTGGGTTCAGCTTTGCACTCCCTGCCCTCTTACCAGCAACATGGCCCTGTAACTGTAATTTATGTTGCTTATCCGTTAGTTTCATCATTCTTCTAATGATACAGGCTTGGAGAGTGGCTTAGAGCTGGTTTTACAAGTGTCTGCCATCATGGATGGTAATTCTTCATTTTATTAGGATGATAATAAAGGACATGAAGATGGTATAAATAATAGTATTAATTAGGCTAGTTTAAAATTCCTGGTCTCATGCTGAAGAGCTCTCTTTGATCTCAAACTTAAATCAACTCATAAAGAACCACTGGGAGACCTTCTCTGAGATTATCCTGAGTAGGGAGATTTTTTAAAGAGCCATGTTCCTTCAAGATTAGATTTTTAAAAAATGCTTCTTATCTATGTGTCGAAAGGAGTTTTTCTTTTTATGCTTTGGTAACGTTTGAGTTTCCCCCTTTAACATCAGAAGAATAACAGCTTCATAAAGCAAAGAAAAAGACACACACAACTAAAAGCAAAATGATTCCAATTCAAGATAAAAGGAGTTAATTCTGTCTTAAGCAACTAAGATCCAACGGGAAGTAACTTTGGAATTGACTTTTCCAAATAGTCCAGGGACGGTTTCCTGGAACAAGAGCAGCAGGGACACTACTGAATCCCTCCTCTTGGCTGTTTTTGTTGCCTGTATGTCTATTACTTTATTGATCTCGTATTTTTAATTCAGCTCTTTCCATAGCCCTGAAACCATGCTCACAACTAGCCATCAATCAGAATATCTTTAGTAACATTAGTCATGCAAAACATTCATTCCTCGTATTAAAACTCTCCAAGTCAGTTTCTAACTGGCTTAGGTTATGCTATTTATCAGCCCTGGGACAACTAACAAGACCAGGTTTTGGAAACCAACAGAAATTTCCCATTCATTACTTCGTTTGTCTATCTCTGTGAGTGATTAGAAGCCTGTTTTTCAACCGCCAGTAGAATGGTTTTTTGTCTGAAAGAGTCAGTCCTCCTGAGTGTAGGACACTGACACCAATGAACTGGAAGAAATACATACTACATAAGAGCACA
>NW_003852449.1:10841030-10942487 GCF_000181295.1 Otolemur garnettii | reverse complement strand
TCGGTCGATGGTTTGTCCCTTAGGACACTGTTCTCCCTGAGCCTTCTGGTGTCATGTAGGAGACACCAGTAGGCTACATAATGTCCTGGCACATAACACTTGCATGCCAATGGGGGGACAGGTTGGGACGGTTTGTTGACACACACACACACACACACACCCATTGGCTCGCCACTGTTTAATTCCACCACCTAAGCAAGCACTGTTTACTAGACTTCTGGAATTTCCAAGAAATGTATCCTCCTAAGGAATACTTGGGCTAAGTCACCTATAAATTATTTGAAAGTACTCCCATGAAAGCATCAGAGATTCATGGAGGCTTACTGCAGATTTTATAGATTTTGTAGAGAAAAAGAGGGAGGGATAGGTACCACATACGGTGGAATAAGACCAAGTACAACTCTCTTTTGAGCTTTGTTTAAATTAACTTCCCTGTTAGCTGGGCACAGTCACTGTACTCTGGGTGGCTGAGGTGGGGGGATCGTCTGAGCTCAGGACAAACCTGAGCAAGACCCCATCGTTACTAAAAATAGAAAAGCAAGTCAGGTGTTGTGCCAGGCCCCTGTAGGCCTAGCTACTTGGGAGGCTGTGGCAGGAGGATCACCAGAGCCCAGGCGTTCGAGGTTGCTGTGAGCTAGGCTGACACCATGGCACAGTAGTACTATCCTGGGCAACAGAGTGAGATTCTGTCTCCAAAAAAAAAAAGAGAGAGAGAAAGAGAGAGAGAAAAAGAAGAGAAGGGAAGGAAAAGGAAAAGGGAAAAGGAAAAAGGAATCTGTATTAAAAGACTCTACCACTTAGTATTTCTTCTTTTTCCTCTTTCCCCCTGCCTGGTTGCTGTAGTCTCCTAACAGACCCCCTCACCCCCCGACTGCTGTTGCACCCTGTCTGACTCCTCCTGTTAATATGAGCTGGATGGCCTGGAGCAGGAGCAACATGTGTGCCCTGGGTATGACACAAGCTGTTACTGGACAGCACCGTCCCATAGTTATTTGAGGCATATGCATATGCTGCACAGCAATTATTACCCAGGTCAGAACACGTGACTTAATGCCCTAGGAAGAATTAACATCCAAAGTTCCTGAAAAGGAGCACAGGAGTTACGTGATACCTGAAAATGTTACCCTGAAGCCATCAGCTAAGCAAAGATGGCTGTACTTCTCAGCTTCTAGGTCTGCTTTCCTACTACAAAATTACTTTTCAATTTTTATGCCATGGATTAAAGAAAAATATTTACCATAATATGGTATGAGATATTTTGATGAAGAAAATTTTGTGTTCTATCTCTGGCAAAATACTCAAGACTTCAAAGTCAATAAAAACACTGGATTATCGGATCTATTTTTAAACTAAAAATACATAGTTTATACAACTTCATTGCCCATAATCTGCAATTTGTTCTATATAAACTATGAATGGATTTTTTTAAACGTAGGATTACTTCATTTCTTTAATAATTAAGTAAGCATTCTCAAAGAGCTCTGCCACAGCATTAAAATTATTTCATAAATAATATTTATTATTATGAGTACTTTTATTATTATGTTCAATTTTATAAGTCAATGCTAATATATTAAGGTCACCAGACATCCTGCCTTTGGCAGGAAAGTCCCAATTTTTAACAATCTGTCCTGCATCCTGCAGCGTTTTAAAAAAGTCCCAATTTTTGGAAAGAATGCACGACAAGTTAGGGAAGGGCGGGAAAATGGGAAGGGAATATACAGTTTTCGGCTGCTGAAAAGGTTAATGTAACTCCATTTGGGAATGAAGAGGTTAATGTAAATTCATTTGGAACTGAAAAGGCTAATGTAAACTCCCTACTACCCTCCTGGGCAAGGTCACCCAGGTGGAATCAGTATCAGAAGGATACTGGCTCCCTCCCTCGCTTCTAGGCAAGGACAATTAGCTCAGAAGGAGCCAAACTGTCTGGAACAAACAAGTAGCACACCCCTCTCTAGAGGGTCTCTAACCATAAACAGTTCAGCCAATAGCACCCCCCACCTCAATTGGTGTCCTGCTTTACCAATGTTAAAATCTGGTCACCTTATAACATATGTGTGAGTGTGTGTGTGTGTGAGTGTGTGTGTGTGTGTGTGTGTGTCTTCATAGCTGATAAGCCTGACAGGTGGTTTTGGCTTTAATAATCAATTTGTCCCTTCGGTGGTCTCTTTATGTTTCTGTTAAACTTCGTAAATCTAATTTTCGTAAATCTAATTTTTCTTCTTCTGTTTTCTTTGACTTTTCACTTGACATATTCTTAACTTGCATGTTACAGAGATTCTCCCATGCCTGTGATCTGCATTCTAGCCATGTAATTATTTCCCTTTTAGAATAATAAACCATGATGGGTGTTTTAACAATACAGTATCATGTCTTTATGTCAATGCTCTTAAATATCCAAATTAAAGCAAGCACGCTGCTGTTAGAGTAAGTCTTCAGGAGAGATTTTACTGTGCTACATATCTTTAGAGAAATTAATTAGTGCCCAAGGAGGTAGGATTTTTATTTATTTAAGCATGTCTTTCCCATCACAATTGACATTTGAAAGCAGTCAATTTGAATGTGATTCTATATGAGTAAACTTTTAATACTTTTGACTGGCATGATAATCTTATTTCTTTAAAGATTTTAGATAATTATTCTCTCCATCAATATGCATTTTATACATCTTTTAATTTCATATTATCACCCTTTTGAATCAATTCTGCAAATATTTTATACTAAATATTTCATTGCCTTTATTTTATTTTATTTTTTATTTTTATTATTGTTATTATTTTTTTGAGACAGAGCCTCAAGCTGTCGCTCTTGGTTCAGTGCCATGATGTCACAGCTCACAGCAACCTCCAACTCCTGGGCTTAAGCGAATCTCTCGCCTCAGCCCCTGAGTAGCTGGGACTACAGGCATCCGCCACAAGGCCCAGCTATTTTTCGGTTGTAGTTGTCATTGTGTGGCAGGCCCGGGCTGGATTTGAAACCGCCACTCTGCTGTATGTGGCTGGCACCTTAGCCGTTTGAGCTACAGGCACCAAGCCACCTTTCTTTTAAATATAAGATTTAATAGGATAACCACATTTCTTGATGGGGAAATGGTGTTTTACACCATTTAATATTATTTAATATTCTTTTCAGAGGAACCATAGGGAATGATTTTTACGTCATGGAAAATGTCGTATCTAAGAGGAGTGCTTATATTGGGGTATCATGGTTTCAGAGTGTACCTATTTCCTTCTTAACATTTGTTCACTTTATAAATGCTAATTGCATATAAAATGTAAAACTAAAATTGGTAACATGGCAACCTAGCAGAACCTCTCAAAGATGTGCATTCCAGCCTTGCACTGGTCCTTCTCAGAGCTCCCTGTGGTTTGAGTGGAAGCTCCCTCCATACGTGTGTGGGTACCATAGATTCTCTTCACAGATTTCATATTTCTTCAAGTTATCATTTATTTCGACCTGAATTTGTCAATGCATGTATCTATTGATAGAAAGGCCTAAAACCGGCAGTGCTAACTTTAGCTAGATGATAAAAAGTTCTGCCCTGCTAATTACAGAGGCAGATTCTTTCAATGGGAAACACACCAAATTTAAATGGTTAACTGCTGGGGTTCAAAAAGAAAGAGCAAATACTAAGGAGTTCAGCACAAATACCAAGGTCAAAATTGATGCTCAGGAATAATAATGACTGCCAATGTGTATGTAGATAGTGTGGGGGGTGTAGACACAGAGTATAGCTATTTGCATTCTCTGTGGGTGGGCTGTATACACAGAGTATAGCTATTTGCATTCTGTTATTTTGAAGAAATCATGAGTTTTGATAACAGGGGATCTAACTATCGGCTCTTTTGTTTGTGTTTCCTTTTGTGAAACCCCTGAGATAGCTTTTTGTTCTACCATACAGAGAATGAGAATAAAAGAAGGGTGAAAGGATGGAGATTCTGTCCTCCCCTTTCCAAACACAACCAGCCCCTTCATCTTGTATCATTAAAGGAAAAAATTTAGAAGAGAGTGCGCTGAGCTGCCAGGTGTCAAGGTGGTCAATTGGGGCAATGAGATAAACTAAAAATAACAACGGAGACTTGATTCCCTTGCCATGAGTGTGCACCCAAGAAGCAAAGAGAAATAAAAGTGCCGTATCCCGAATGTTTCATTTTTCCCCAAGGAATGACATGGCGTGAGGGCCTCTCAGATGTCATGCAGTGCAGGCCTGGGGAATATCTCTCTTTCAAGGAGCCCTGAACAAAATCCTCTTCCTGGGGACACCAAGAGGGAGAAGCCAGGGGATGGGGCAGTAGTGAGTGAGAGTGAAGGGTCTTAGCCTCCCAGAAAGGAATTCTCGAGGGGTGCCTGAGAAGGGCCTCAGTGCAGGCAGGGAGGCCTTAGAAACGAGGTGCTCCAGGTAGGAATACACGCACCTGTGTGAGAGGTCCCTGGAGGTGTCAGGTAGCGTCCGGTTTACCTGTCACCCTGCAGACGCTGCCGTCGCTACGCATCAGGCCTGGGGCAGAGACAGCAGCTTCCCAGGAAGGTCTTTGTACTAATACGTGGTTGGATCTGAGAGCTTGCAAGTAAGATTTTGACCTGGAACAAGACTCCTGAAAGTTTTGGTCACCAAAAGATGTGATAATTATACAAGCACTTCAGGTTCCATAGAACGAGTATATTGAAGATATGAACAATCATTTTTATCACCCCCTATGATTGGGCAAATTACAAAGTGAAGAGCTCTTCCCTTTATATACATGCATACAAACAAATACGCATTTCTGTCTTCAGCTAAACTAGCCCTGGTGGACTCTTTGACAAAAATCAGAGTCAAATTCTTTTCATTTTCCAGTATAATGGAGAGAAGTTTTATTTTACAACAAAGGGAAAGCTTAGAGTATTTCTAAAGAGAGTTGGGTTTGGGTCCCTCTCCTGAAAGAGAAGAGGTGAGAGAGACCCAGGTGGTCCTCAGACCGTCCCTCAAAGAATATGCTCTTCTTAAGAGGACCGTGGGAGGCATGGCTTGTGCATCCCATTATCCTTGAAGCCCCCAGATCATTTCTGAAGGAGTTGAGGGACTCTGTTCTTCACAGAGGGGAGATTCTGGGAACACAACTTTGAGGTAAATGTCACAGAGAATACGGTGAAACTAGGCGCAAGTCAGATGTTAGTTTTAAATACTATAGACCAGGCGTCCTCAAACTACAGCCCACCTAGGACATTTATCCAGCCCACCGGGTGTTTTTGCCGCTGCTGCCTGTCCTGCTTAGCAGCTGACTCATCCTGGGGCCTGCATTCCAGCCCTCCAGTTGGTCTGAGGGACAGTGAACTAGCCCCCTGTTTAAAAAGTTTGAGGACACCTGCTTTATAGACCCTGAAAATGGTCTGAGAGATAGTTCTCTGACTCGAAAGCCATTTCTACCAACAGTTGACACACTTCAGCCCACATAGGCCCCTGCGTTGTGGCCTGTTCCTCATCTGAGAATTGTGGGACAGGTGGGGACCATTCTTTTCATTTCATGGAGCAATGTCTGCTTTAGAAAAATCAGTTAAAATCTACACTTACCTTAAAATTAAAGCACATGGATGTGGGCAAACTGATCATAATTGCCACCTAAATGGGCTTTCTGGTTATCTAAAATCTTGGGATATAAAGCAGCTACCTTGGCAGATGTCTCATTTTTGGTGTGACAGGAGAAGCCGTGGTGTCTGGTCAAACTCTCTTCCTGAGCCGGAGGTATGAGGGTGCCTGACACACCAGATCAACAGAGGGGGCTGAGTGAATCAACCTCATTCTCAGTGTTGGCCCAGGGCAGAACTAGCAGAACCTGCCTTCAAGTATGTCCACCTCACCCGAGGCAGTTAGATAAAATAAGAAATTTTAAAAGATGTAGAATACTCATGATATGTTTTGAAATCCTGGGAAAAAAATATCTGGAATTCTTATTGGTCCATATGGAGACTTATTAATCTCCCATAATTGTGAGTTGATCTTTCAGCGAACCAACCAAAGGGAAAAGGGCAAGTTTTGCCAGGATCCCAATAACCTAGAAGGTATGATGAGGTGGTAATCAACCCCCAAATCTTGAGAGTTGATTCAGTAAAGGCTTGGTTTTAGTTTGTGCAAACTTGTCACAGGCTCTCAGCAACTCTCCAGGGTAACAGGGTTTTCTCAGCAACTCAGCAATCCGGGCTGATGAATTTTCCATCACTCTCTATGCTCTATCTGGAGTTCATATCTTTCCAATCTACCAGGAAGAGAAAGCCGGGCTGGATGGTCTCCCTCCAGCGATTAAAGGCTTCAGCCCTGAATGACATGTTACCTTCATTCAGAAAGCTTTGCCAATTCTAGTCACGTGGTTCCATCTAACTGCGTGAGAAGTCAGGGGTGAACCATGGAAGTCCCTAATGCAGAGGCTCCAGCTGTGAGATGTTGTAAATGTGACCTAATTTGCAGTCAGGGTGGTAGAGTTTAGACATACTATAGCAGGCATTCACCCATATTGGAAACATTATTGGGGGTCGGGGGTGACCCAGCTTCCCTTAGAGTTCTTTCTCTACCAAACTGTTGATTTCTCCTGCTCCTACACAGACGTATTCCTTACAGTTTAAGTCTAATTTACTCCCAACTTCTTGCACGCAGCTCTAAGAGTCATTAATCCAGCAGAAATAAACATGCATTTCTGTCTGCAGCTAAACTAGCCTTGGTGGACTCTTTGACAAAAATCAGAATCAAATTATTTTCATTTTCCAGTATAACTAAGAGCAGTTTTATTTTAGAACAAAGAGGAAGTTTGGAGCAAAAAGTGGGTCCTTCTAATGAATGAGGAGAGGTGAGAGAGAGTCAGGATCAAGTTCTTGATGTTAACTCTCTTTCCTCCCAAACGTCTTTCTGAGATGTTAATTTTTTAAGCTTTAATAACTATCACTGTAACAACTAGTAAGGCCATGATCATTTTATATTCAAACGGTCAAATATTAATCAGCTTTTCCCAGCTTCTATTAATAAATAGACAGTGATAATCACTGAAATTGCTGGGAAAAAAAATATGGTTCGCTTAAAGACACCTGGAGTCAAGAGTTTTAATGGTGGCATGTTTGTTAAGGTAAATTGTCTTTGGAAAGATCATCATTCCTCTTTCCTTTTTGAGGGGGAGGTTTATGGAGGTTGTTCCTGCACAGCTGTGATTTCCTCTCACTAATAATTAGCTCGTTGTAAAATCCAATCTGTTGTTACTTTAAGCCTAGCAATTCCACTAAATCAGCTGCCAAAAGCATTATGCAACTTACTTATTCTTGTTTATTTTTGAAGCTGGTGTGGAGACATTCTGTCTGATATCAGCACAATTTATTTTTATCTTTAATGGTTTGTATTTACCTGCGTGTTGCCTCACTTTAACTCTTGTTGTTATGGGATATGACACTGGGTCAGCAGTCTGGGCTTTAATTCGTTTTGTGCTTGTGAATATTAAATATCCTCCTATACCTTATCTCACTATTATCATCTATTAATACAGAGCACAACCTTGATGGGCAAAATTAGACATGGGAGGGATGTGGCTGGGCAGGGTAGGACAGAATGAGTAGAGTGCCTAGAGGCCAGAGAATGGCTTTTTACTGGAAATTTGGACACAGACAAGCCTTGGTCTGGCAGGAGGAGAGGCACTGATGTCATGTTCACATTTAAATTTGACCTCTCATGTTCTAAACTTCTACCCATTGTTTTGGTTCTCTCCCCCGTCACAGACAGGCAAATATCATAATATTGCATCAAAGTGGCAACAGCTAAGGATGTTAAGTATACCACGGGTGTCTGTGCATGTAGAGAATATATGTGTGTACATTCTCACACACCAGGTCCAGACACATACATTGGACACACACCAAGCACACAAAGACACGCCCCGCAGCATAACACGCATCCACTCATATCACACACATACACACAACACACATGTGACTCACACTCACACATACCCCCCCTCTCATCCTCACCTACAGCGCACACTCACGATTCCCAAATCCACAAACTTCATATCACATGCAGGACTGTATTTAAGCATTTTTGTTGCGTATTTGATTATAAAGAAAATGGTATTACTTTCTAATAACATATAAAAATAATTAAATTTACATGCTTTCATATTCTTATATGTCTTTATTTTTTTAAAAGTAATTTTTTAACATTCTCTTTGGGATTTCCCAAGAGTCCAATATTTGTTTATTAGTAAAGAAAAAGTTAATTCTTTTTTGCAATAGTTTTTACATCTCTTAGAGTAGCAGTTAGTTATGTCTAATGTAGTTAAAAGTATTACAGTAAAATGAAAAAACTGTGAAATTAGCTCCTAACTTCATAAATGATTTCAGCCATAATGCACTGCAGTATTAAGGTTTTATTAAACAACAAAAAAAAAGGGGGTAATGAGAGAAAATTATTTCAAATATTAAGTTCAAAATATTAGCTCCTGGTATTAGATATGTGTTTTTCTAAGCTTATAAATTATATTTTACAGCTTATGGATACATTGCTTTAAAATATAATCACAGGAATTTTGAATGTAGATATTTTAACATCCCTTAGTCTGAAGAAATCTACTGAAGTCATATTTTATGTCTTATTTCACATGAGCAGAGAGTTGGAATAAGTTGGGGGACAAAAGAAAAAAAAGAATTGTGAGAGTTATAATTATTGAACCAATTATACATTTTCCCCAATTCTTTCTTTTTTTTTCTTTTTTTGAGACTGTCCCACTTTGTTGCCCTCACTAGAATGTTGTGGCATCACAGCTCACAGCAATCTCAACCTCTTAGGCTTATGTAATTCTCTTGCTTCAGCCTCCTCAGTAGCTAGGACTACAGGTGCCCACCACAACGCCTGGCTGTTTTTAGAGATGAGGTCTCACTCTGGCTCAGGCTGGTCTCAAACTAGTGAGCTCAGGCAATCCACCTGCGTCAGCCTCCCAGAGTGCTAAGATTACAGGAGTGAGCCACAGAGCCTGGCCACCCAATTCTTAATAATGATCCCATGCCCTCTCTCCCCACGCAGGGCAGGGAAATTAAGAGAACTTATAGATGGTGACAGAGAGAAAAAGAGAGAGAGAGAGGAGAAGGGGAGAGAGGGAGAGAGAGAGAGGGAAGAAAGCAGGCGGGCACAGAGAAGGCTCTGGGGAATAGAGGATGCAGTCGATGTAACCTTTGTAAAGCACGCCACTAAAGATTTAGACTAAATTAGGAGGAAAAAGCAGTGTAAATTGGAACCACTGTGTCACAACATATTGTCTAGCAAAACTCAATGCTTAAAGTTATCAACTAGCACAGCAGTTCCCCTGCCACAGATGCCCACATTTGACACACCTGCAAACGTCTGCATATGTGATGCTTTGAAGTAGAGACACAAAAGGGCGCTGAGCCTGGAAAAGGGACCACACAGGAGAAGGACCTAAAAGGATTTTTTAAATAATTTTCTGAGACCATTCATGACGCTGATTCAGGTTCCTTTCTTCTGCTATAAAAACTAAGTCTTGTTGCACAGCAGATGTAACCCCACTAAAGTGAATTATTTTCGACATGGAAAATATAATACCTACTTGTATACATGGGTCACGGTGAATGTTTTGAGACCGACCGTATCATGGCTCATTATTTCACTTCCAAGAAACACAGTTTACAGCGACCTTTACAATTCACCCAGGAAAGTTTCAGCTTGCCCGGCTTATGGGTGTTGCTGGGAGGGCTCCATTTGTTTCCGCCTTACTTGCACTTACATGTGGCTGCATAGAATTCTTTGCAAGAAAATATGATTGGTGCTGAGGTAAACCAGTTTTGACCCATTAAAACCTAATGCATTGCTCCTCCATCTCTTCCCCCTTCAGCAGAGGGCGTGGCCAGGAAACGTAAGGACCTTTAGTTCCCAGATCACCACATGAGGGAGAGCTCTGCCTCTATCTGGAACACTTGGCCACAATGGTGGCAATGGACAAGTTCCTATCACATGATGCTTCTGAAGTGACAGGATGCATTTTCCTTCTGTGTCCAAACTTTGTAACTGACATGTGGGCCACTTTGTCAGGCTCTTGAGGGAGGAGAATGTTTTCAAGAGTATAGGCACCTGATGTTTAAGAGGTCACTTTAATTTCAAGTTTTTGACATATTTCTTGAAGTCTTCTGTATTCATACGTTTCTTCTAATTCTAAAATAAGTAAATAAAATAAACTCGGTACTTTTTGAAACTGAAGGTAAAGCCGCTACAAGCAAAGATGTTGCAGCCAGACTGAGTGAACAGAAGTGTAACTGAACAGATAAATACGACTCACTAAGGGGACGTTGGCAATGGGGGGGGGACATTATCAGAAATGCATCTGAAGGGCGTGGATGGGAAGGACATTAAGGGAGTGGGTGAAACAGTGTGAAGTTCTGAAAATAAAAAAAAAGAGCAACATAACGTTGCAGAAACCGAGAGTAATTAAATAACTTCAAGCATAGCATGTAATGAGGTTGGAGAGTGATCCTTTAGGGTGACCAAGTGAGCCAGGGATTATATAACATGATCTAGAATCCAGACGTTTCTCTTGCAGTCTGTGGGAGGCATTGGAGAATTTTTAAACAAAGTAGTGACTATTGCATTTTCTGCTTAAAAATGATCATTCTGGTGACCATAAAGGAGGTAGATTGGAGGAGGGAGAAGACTGATGACAGGGCATGCCAATTAGGAGGCTGTTGAATTAATCTAGATAAAAAATAATGAGGCCTGAGCCATGGCATGGCAGAGGGATGGGAGAGAAGCACAGTTTGGAGAGACACTGAGGCACTTCCTTGGGAACTGAATATATCAGGTTTGAACACCTGCGGCTGGCTTTTTGGATGCTACATTATTTACTTGCCTTCAAATCTTCCCTGAAGCATTCCTGCGCGAACAAAGGAAAAAAAAATATCTGAGATATAATCTCATTGGTGGTTAAGCCAACCTCTGCTGGTTTTAAACACTAAATGAAAATAAATAGTTGGACTCATTGCTATGTTAGGGACCCAAAGGAAAGTTTCGGTTGGTGTATAAAAGTTACCGTATGTTCCCCTCAAGTAAATGAAAAATAAAGGAAGCAAAATTGCTCGGAGAGTTAAAATATAAAATTGTAAAAGTGGTAAGACAAAGTTGCCTGGAAATGATAAAAAATCTCAAGCCAAGATTTCACTGAAGGCTGACTACTGTGTTCTGTATACCCCTGGGAACAAAAGATTCTTAATTTGGTTGTCAAAGAAGTTTTAGGGGGCTGCTAAGTTTGAATCTACATCTAAGCACGGAATCCATTCTTAGAGGAACAGATACTAAATCTATGGTCACGTGCAGGGTTAGTTAAGGGATCATTGATTTTTTTTTTTTTTTGCTTAATTTTCATGTTTTTATCTAACCTAAGTCATCTCCCCCACAAAATAAAATCTTAACTAAAATCAGCATTCTTGTCATGTAAATCTTGACCTAAAGACGTCTAAGCACTATTGCTTTAAAATCCCTTCTTTAAGGACATGATGGCATAGCTACACTTACTCAGTTGGCAACGATTACTGCTGGAAGCCCTCCTTTGTGAAATTCAGTGAAATAATGACACTTGTGGGACCCTGAGAACACAGCCAGCTCTTCTCTTCTGCCCATTACCTTGTTATATGGCTAACTTTTCTCAACCCATCATTGAGTTGCTCTTACCATGACCTCATCACATATTCTTGTCCCAGAATGGTATTCCCAAAAACTGCATAGTAAAGGCAGGATCTCAGAAGTTAGTTTATCAGGATCAGACCCCAAATAAGAAATTGTGGATGACACTGGTCCCAGGCTTCTGAGATGAAATGACTCTGTGTTATTAGAAATATGAAACCAAAAGAGCATTTATATAATTTTGATTCATATCAATTTTAAATCTTTGCTTAGCACTTACTGTTAAATATTATGTTCTTTGTTAAAAAATATATATCTATATATACCTTGACTTATCCAATAGGAAATAGAAAAGGATGAGGAACAAAGATAGCTCAGTAACATCTGACTGGTAAGAAGTTTATAATTTGAGATGTAACAAGGGCTGTGTTAAACCCAGGGCTGAACACAAGTGAACTATTTGCTTGTGAAAAAGACCCTACAGTTACATGTCACATAATAATGTTTCTTTAACTCAAGAACTGACCTCATATACAACAGTGGTGCCATACAATTATTATTCCGTATTTTTACTGTACCTTTTTTATCTATAACTATGTTTAGAAAAACAAATACTGTCATGTTGGCATAGCCTACAGTATATAATATAGCGACGTACCATACAGGTTTGTGGCCTTGGAGCCACTGGCCACACACTAGAGCCAAGGAATGGAGTAAGCTTCACCACGTAGGCTTGTAAGTGACCACTCCCATGTTTATAAAACTGTGAAAGTGCCTAATGACGTGTCTCTCAGAATGTTACCTTGTGTTTAAATGACACATGAGTGTATTGATTTATTGTTGCCGTCGTCACAAATCACCCCAAACATAGTGACTTAAAACCACACTAAGTCATTACTGTATAGTTCTGGAGGTAAGAATTACACACTGCCACGCTGCCCCTGCACCCGTTGTTCCATTTAACCTCATTACATTCATGATATGATTCTTCTACAAGTAAAATATAACACTACAAGGTGGTCTGGGAGAATTCCTCTTGATTGCAACAGCTTAGCTGAACTAGCTAAAGTTAGTCAAGTTAACTTGATTTGGGCTTCAAAAACCACCATCGTCAAATTGGTGTAAACCCTCGATTTATTTTGTTCAAACAGAAACACAGAATTCTTAAAATCAAGGATGAAAGAGTAAAAATAATGTATTAAAAAATATGCTAATACACATCAACATAATTTGTAATAAATATTTCTCCCTGACCATCAGTTATGACTTTAAACTTGACAGTTCCCTTCCACATGCGATTCTTAACCCCTAGAAAGATGTATTTGTCTTTGTACAAACCGGTCATTTCTGTTTAAAAATAACTAGAAAAGTATAGGCATGAGCCTGTATTACCTTCATCTTGTAACAACTGACAAGAACAGAAGCAAGTATTACATGTGATAAGGCTTGTGGAGCACTTACACCAGTTTCTGGGCTGACAGTTTTAAGTGCACAATTTATTTAATCTTCATATCAAATCTACAAGGTAAATATCATCATTATCACTTCATGTTGCTTGTACGATTGAGGGAATTACGGTTTAAAGAAGGAAAATAAGTGCTTGTGGGTTCATCAATTGTTTAGCTGAAAATATCTTCTTAAATATACTGACATACCTTTCTAAAAGCTTACAACAAATAAATACATCTAATATCCTGACAGTGACATCGATACTGTTTTTCTTGTATTGTTCCATTGCCTGAATTTGAGAGGCTAGCATATATGAAATGAAGATTTATCAACTCAGATGCTGTACTATAGACTTTTACATTTAATTTCCCCTGTTGGATTTAATTTTTAAAACTCAGTTTGAAAGTTAGTTTACCTTGGAAATACACATATACACTTATACATATGTATAATTGATTTATAATAATAGCTGGAATATATCATACAGATGTGATTTGATATCAATTTAAATTATAGCATTTATCTAATAATGATTATTGTTCCTTGCTGTTATGTTTCCGCCAATCTCTAAACAAGCTGATAATTCTAAATTTAGCATTTAAGAGTGACAACTATTTAGAAGCTAAATGAATATCATTTTTAACATGATCATTATAAAGATTTAGCAGTCTCCAAAGATTTCTAACTTGTAATTGAGGGCTTTATAGCTACAAGCAGTATTTCTTCTTTATCTTAAAATAGAAATATTTAAATTACAAACATTGGTTTCATAAATTTTTGATTTACATAAGGATCATTCATTTTAACCCAAAATGCACTCTAATATCCGTATAATCAATGAACTTCAAGTAGCATTAGAAGTATTGCAATTTGGAAGGTTATATTAGTTTTCAAGGATACATTTATTTTATAAAATAAATTACATTTGTATAGAGAGAATCAGGAACCATAAGTAAAAGTCCAGTGTACTGTGAAAAGCTTATTCATCAACATTTAGTGTATAACTATTGGCATAAACTCAGGAAGAGATTAAACTAATGAAGTGATATATTTAATTAGATAAGTGATTTTATATATAAATTCAGTACAGAAAGTGTGATGTGGAGGGGCTATGATTTATATTTGGTTTCTTGATATTGAACTCTGTATTTGACACTGAAAAGAATATTCTCTAGTTAGACATAAAGGAAATATTTTTAAGATAAGACCATAGCTTATACTTGTTCAAGAATGATAATTTCATTTAACGGTGTAAGAAAGTAGAAAATTCTCTTTATAAATGAATAATTTGTGAAAGAAAAAATTAAATCATATGTTTTCTTTATTTCTAAAATGTCTATTGAATAAAATAACTAAATACCTATATTAATTAAAATCAGAAAAGTCTCACAGTATAGAAATGATTCAATTATTCTTTTTTATTCTTTTAAACAGTTAGCTTCCAATAGTCTTAGCAGAAGAATAAGAACTTTTTTTTGCGTATCATCACATCTTTAGTGTAGAGAAAACAAAGTACTTTGAACCATAATTAATCTTAAACTGGTTTTGGATCACGAATTAGTCTCCTTTTCCCCTGCCTTCACGGATAATATCAAGATAAATATCTTTTCGGCAATTGATAGATTTTGTTGCTCTGACTTATAAGTGAACTTGACAGAGAGTTGTACTATCCTAAAGTATGTAAGAAGGAATTATTTATGAGAATTCAGTCTTGAAGTCATCATTTTCAGCACTTGTCTTCCAAAATTTAATTGGCTTATAAATAACATCTCTAGTTGGTCAACCCACAGAGTTTCTAATAAGTTAATTTTGTCATTTTACGAGGAGGTAGTTTATTGAGGATATATTAGGTATTTAATGGGAATATTTTATAGAATTGTTATTGCTAAGCTGAAAGTTAATTTACTTGCCTTAAAATACATTCAATTTAGACTTAGTTCAATATAATATCTTGAGCTGGCATAAAAAGACCACTTTATACCCCATATTTCTTTTCAAAGTGCCTGGTGCAAGCTACTTCTTAGGAATTAAATATTGGCTTTGTACTCTGCCTTGTACTGAGCAGCATAAATAAGTTAAACTTACTTTTTTGTTTTGAATGTGGTTAGATACTGGAAGACACAGTCTATAGTGTGAACAGTTGCTGAGGACTTTACAGTCAATGTCTGTCTGTTCTTGAGCTACTATTCTAGAAACCTCACTATTCCCAGCATGTGGGTGTAATGATGTGTTTCAGATTTCCTGAATGTGCTCTGAGATTTCACTACACTCTAAGCAACGTGCTGGCATATCACCAGCATTATTTTTGCAATTAATACTCCTTGGTACTCACCTGACCAAACTATAACTCAAATGCATATCTGACTGGCAAAGATCTTGGCCTTTCAACAATTATCACATACTTTCTGGTTGGTTAATTAAAGTGTGCAATAATGGGTTATAAATAAATCACTATATGAGCAATTTACTTCATATTTCATCAACTAGTTTTCTTTCAAATAATAAAAAAAATTCTGTATTAAAAATTTTTTGTAGTCAATGACAATGATTTCCCAAAAATTACACTAATGCTAACTTGCTGAATTGTCTTGGTAGTGACTGTTTTGCTTCCTAAAATAACAACAGTATAATAGTCACAGTAACAATAATATGTAACAGCGACCCCTCCCCTGTGGTGCCGAATATCAGGCAGGTGCATTGTAAGCGTCGTCCTCCTGGAACACCTCAGTTTATTCAAGAACAGGAAAGAACATGAGGCAGGTCAGAGACACCTGCAGAGCGGAGTGTACCTGCCTTTGTTTATAATATCTGACTCTCAGAAACAAACTAAAGGTGTGTTAAATTTTTTTTTTTTTTCAGATTTTTGAACCCACCACCTCTAGCATATGGGGCTGGCGCCCTACTCCTTTGAGCCACAGGCGCCACCCTAGGTGTGTTAAAATGTTAGCATTGGTTGCTCAATTTGCAGCTGACTTCTTGGTCTCCTGGTTTGGGGTATTTAGGTTCCTGCCAAAATACAAGTGCTTATGTGAAATCTGCCTAGATAGCAAAGGTGCGCTATCTTAACACAAAGCTTTTCTGTCTTGTGTAGTGAGACAGAAAGTGTAAGTATTTGTAATTTTATAAAACTTGGTGAATTAATCTAATGATGGTAAAAAAACTTTTAAGTTACTTGGATGACTTCACTTATAGACTCTAGAAGACTTCCACACACATCTAGAATTCATCTAGATGTAGAAGAAATTGGAATGTGGTGGAGAAGGTCTCAGGCTTCGTTTCTGAGCCTCAGGGTATCACATAATACAGTTTTAAACAATCTAATCTGAGATTTCTTTTGAAAACTTTCAAACAGAAGTTAATTTTCTGATCTTCATAAATGTATGGCTTCAAAACTGTATGGCTCTAGATTTTTCAAAGCAAATGGAAGGAGATCTTACATAATGATATTCTTTGATGCTTTCTGTACCTATGCAATTCATTAGCCCAAATCTAATGGTAGCAGCCTTACTTTGTGAATAATAGTTGTATTTTGGCAAGATTATTCTAATCACAAGGTGAGGATGGTGGGCTATAAAAGACTTTGATATGTGTAAAATAGAGGAGTGGGGCCACTACCCAGCATAACCTTACTGTCTCTGTATTTCATTGTTTTAAGCTATTTTATAATTCTATACATTGTAGCAAATTAGTAATAATGCAAAGTATCCTTGACTAGAGAACATCAGATTAATTGCATCCTGAAGAATGCTGTTGATTATGGTCCTCTAAATATCAACGTTACCTCTTATATGTGAATTCATTTTAGAATTCGTTACTCCCAGTATGTCTCTCCATTCTTTGAATTCTTCTCTGTATCGTGTGTAATATATTACCAGTTCCCTACTTAATAAATGCATTTAATAAAATCTTGGGCATGGGTTAACTCTGAAAATTATGATTATGCCCTAAATTAACAATAATTTTTCAAGATATGCCTCCAAAATCATACATTAAAATGTTCGGTAAGTAATGATACTATATTGCTACAGAATTCTGTCTTGCTCAAACATACAAAGAATAAGCCCTTCAATTTTGAGTATGTATAGCGAATACTTCTCAGCCTTTCAAAAACAATCACTTTTACAACAAAACCAAGTCTCCAAGATAAGATGGATGAAGGCATCTGTCTGGGGGATATAACCCTGGCTGTCGAGAGAAAGTACATCGGAATGGAATTTTTTTTTAAATGTTGTAATGTAAGTAGGCAGAGGAGAGGAAGCTGGGTTCCTCCTGCCTTGTCACATCAGAGGCAGATCAGGCCTGAACGCCTGAAAGGGTAATTAGAACATTTTACTCACAACAAAACCTGAGGTTCCCTAAAATTATTGCAAAGATGCTTAAAGGTTTCCAGAGCTAATTAAAAATGCTAAGAAGCAAATTAGCACTTTCTCTCGAATAAACTGCAAACGGATAGTTAAGTCGCTTTAATGATGGTCCAAAGTCTCCAGACAGCTGGAGGGGCCCAAGCAGGAGGAGGTCAACAAAGCAAGAGGCCAGAAAGAGGCAAAATGCCCAGGGTATTCGGATGGACGGAGACCAAGTGGGGGAAATTAAGGTCCACCCTGAATGAGGATGTGAAGGAGCTTGGTTGGAAAAATTAATAAAAATAAACATTGATCAAGGAACTCATGCTTTCTTTCAGCCTGTAGATGCCCATGACTGTGCCCCGTCTCATTGCTAAGG
Organism: Otolemur garnettii; assembly: GCF_000181295.1. Taxonomy (NCBI): domain Eukaryota; kingdom Metazoa; phylum Chordata; class Mammalia; order Primates; family Galagidae; genus Otolemur; species Otolemur garnettii. The sequence continues at coordinate 10,924,681 of NW_003852449.1, read as the reverse complement.
TACGTGCACACCTACTTATCCCTCACTGTCTTCATCTGAATCATCTCTCTCTTGCTTCCCGTTGACTTTCTAGCAGTTAGCAAAGTGCGAGACCGCGTGGAAGTTCAAAATTGTCTTTGATAAATAACAGGGCAGTAAAAGCACGATGAGCTAAGCATACAAGGCAACGCTTATATACATATTTAGAAAATATTGACTTCATTACAGCAAATACTTTGCTTATAATAGTTCATCTCATTGTTCGAAAATGAGTTTGTTCACATCTCTTTTCTCCAGCTGTCATCTGTTTTTCACCCAAGAGGCAGAGTCACTTTTGTTTAACAGTACGTGGACCCCTCTGCCAATCAAAGCTCTCTAAAGGTCTCCTCTGGCAGGTAAGCTACGGTCCAGGCTCGCCCCACCCCATCCCTGAGTCCCAGCTGTCCTCTGCCACGCTCAGTCTTATCCCACCTGCTCAGCACCTTGCCTCACCATCCATCCCACGGCTCTGAGGCATCAGAGCCTCTTTCTTGCCTCAAAGTCTTTGAGCTCCTTCCTGCACAGACTTATCTTCTCTGAGTTAATTCAGAACTCTGGTCAAATATCAATTTCTTAGAAATTCCTTCCCAAGGCACCTTTCCCTTGCCAGTCACCATCATTTTACCCTCTTTCTTCTTCCTTCACAGCATTAATCCACTATCTGAAATAATTTTATGTATTTTGGTGTTCATTTATTCATGTGTCATCTAACAAGCTCTGAGTTGTTATTCACCTCTTTATCCTGTATATAGACTGTGCCTAGTAAATACTGCAAATACTAATAATAGAAATACATACACACACACACACACACACACTGTGGAATTACCATTTAGATATAGATGTACAGAAAGACCTGAAAATTAAGTTCGTGAAGAAGTCATCCAGGACAAAGTGCTACGTACCTCACTGCAGAGTCTCACTCAGGTCACCTTTGAAGTTCCCCCCTTGGGAAGCTATGCTTCAGTGCCAGTACCGAGCACCTTGTCCACCCTTCAAAGCACTTTTGAAACTCTTTTTCTGGAATGGCCATCATTGCTGTCATTGTATGTAACTTTGTAAGTAATCATGTTTATAGAAGGAAAAATGCGACATCATATAAGGTGGATTATTTCTCAAGTTTTAAGATCTTAAAAACTTAAGGTCTTAATCAGAATCAGAGACTAAGCCTTAACCAACTTGAGTCTGGCTCCTCTGAGTCGTGTCTTTGGGACTCGGGTCCTTGAGTCGTGTCCTCTGAGTCCTGGACTTTGGGCTCTGTCCTTGCCCAACTTGGTCCAATTTTAGCAAGAGTCTTTCTCGGTCAGTATAGTAAAAATCACTCACCCTTGATGCATGATGGAGTCCTGACACAAATCCTTGTATCTCTGGATTCTTAGTACAGGATCGGTTGGTATCATCTGTGAAACAGATACACAGTACATCACAGTTTTAAAAAATTGATTTTTCTTTGGTACAAATCAAGTAAGACTACATAAGAATTTTCTATGCAAAAAAAAAGAAAAAATTCCAACTGGATCAAAGACTTAAATGTGGAAAACAAAATATTGTAGCAATTAAAAGAACGTACTAGGTGAACTTTATAATCTTGAGATAGCAAAGTCTTTCCTGATAAGAAGAGGGAAGCACACGCTATAATGGACACAGTAGCTAATTCAGCTACAAGAAATATTTAAAACTTTTATGCAGAAAAGATTCTAGGACAAATGTTAGTAGACTAGCACAAGTCTGGGGGAAAAAAATATTGCAACCCACACATGTGAGATCAATTTTCAAGATTCCTAAATATTGATAAAAGAATCAACAAACAAAACCCCAGTGAAACCACTGGTTATAGAACACCTGCAAGATATTCAAAATAGAGGAAATCTGAATCAAAAATAACACCTGACTTTAAATAAATGTATTTATAGACTAAAATAGTAATTATCAGTCATCCTTCACCGATGCTTAATCTTTATCAAGCAAAGCACAGCAGATGCTCTCCTCCACTCAGCCACAGTGCCTTAACCTTCAGCCCTTGCCTTCAAAATCTTTTCTCAATGGTCTGTGGCTCAGCCTTACAGGCTAATTAGCGGTCAGCTTAAGTTCAACGTTTGGGGCTAATTAGTTGATGGTTGAAATGACATCCTGACTTTTACTTCAACTAAAATTATCACAGGTGTGTGTGTTCGCAAAGCACACAGTAATTTTACAAGGATGATTTTAAAAGAAAACAGAAAGAACCACCATTCATTCTGATACTTTCTGAAGTGTATTTCTGAGTATAATGGAAATTTTGTACAGACCTGTTCATCTTTTCTCTTCCAATCATCACTGTCATAGAATACCAACTGAATATTAAAATTAGGATACATCTTTATTCGTACTAAAATCTAGAGATGGCTAGTAGCCTTTTGTTGGAAGAATCAAATAATTTAAGCTACATAAATTTACAAAATGGATCACATGAAGGAAGGACCTCTTCTATCCGAGAAGAAACGGCTTAGCTACGTGTTAAGAAGCAGAAAGTATAGCCTCCCAGAATCTCAGTAATTCTCTCTAACGTGAAAAACCAAGATGAACTGTGGGACAGTGGGGAGGTGAGTTGCACCTGGTGAGAATCAGGTACTTCTGAAAGTGCCCGGCGGGTTAAAGGCCGCTACACTTTTGCCTGTCAGCCTGTTCTGGTTCAGATGGATTTCTCAGACACAAAATATTATTATTACTAACATCTGAGGACAACCCCAGCAAACTCCCGGCTACCCTCTGAAACTAGAAAGAACGTTTTGTTGTCGTTGTTGTTTCCTGCGGTATCAAAGGTCAGTGGCCCGGCTGCTCTGCTTATGGTACACTCCTTTTCTGCTGGGGCTGCTCCTACTACAGAACCAGCAAATTAAAATAATAATGAATCTAATCTCTTCTTTTCTCTTTCACTGGAGCTTTAAAGACCTGATCAGGATTTACAAACTGTTACCCATTGTAAGATTGATTACAAAAAAAGGTCTACATAGATTCACCGTGTTTATGTGCATAATCAGAAAAAGCTGTTCTTCATGCCATAACATTATTACAAACTTGTAGGAAATGATTGTGCCAAACATTTAACTTCTGAGCACAAGATTAGGAGCATGTCATCTCTGCGACCAGAGTCAGACATTGTAAAGCATTCAGAGAAGAATTGTTAAAGCCAGAAAAACTGAAAACATCCATTGGTGAATATACAAATGGTAATATGTTGATGGCATGAAAGTCATTGATACATCAACTAATCCTGGTGCAAATTTTAAATTTCTGAGATGGAAAAATAATCCTAAAAAGAGCCAGAGCAATACACAAAAGCATTATTCTCTCATTCTTCTCAAGACGTAGAAAGGCTGATAACAAACAAGAGTGTGTAATAATACAGCTGCGATTTATAAAACCTTCTGCCTCTGTTATCAGCAGGGAACAACTATTGCTCACAGGTGGAGCATGTTTCCCAGAGTTCCAGTCTGTGAGTGGCAAAGCAAGGATTAAGCTTTTCTCTGGCTTCAAAGTCTGGCAGGTTGATTGTCCTTTACAGAGATTCATGTAAAAATGATTCAGACTCAAAAAAAGTTAATCTTCGGTAAATTGTTCTTATTCAAGCACAGAAGAAGATATTTGCATATATTCATATGTCAGAAAATAAACTTTCCACACAGATTTCCAGCTTAAAAAGTTGCCTAAAGGTATGCTTCTTTTAATCAGGTGATGACTCAGAATGGGTATAAATATTCAGAGGTGAAGAAATAAGAGTATGAAGGTAGTAGAGATTAACAAAAAAAGCATACTACAAAAATCCCCAGACACAGCGTCAAGCCTAAAATAATCATTGTGAAATTTTAATGTAAATATAAAAGCAATTTATGCAAGAAAGAACTTCAGCAAAAATTAATAGAATTATTCTGCATATAATAACTGAACTTATGTTTCAATAAAAAAAGAAAAAAGAGGAAGAAAAATGTGCTAAATTTTTAAAAAATGATACTGTTTCAATCTTTATATAAATAATTTAAAAAAATTAAGTATAGATATGTTTTCATTACTAATTTTAGGTAACCACTAATAGATAAGAATGGAATATACACCTGCCAAATCAAATATGTAAAAAAAAAAGGTAAAAATGCATTAGAGAAGTGTCTATAACAAAGAGTGAAAAGAAGTTTATCAAAATAGTGAGCACCACGTGATTTAATTTTTTGTTACTTTTTTCTTGTACTTTTTATAGTATCTGAAATAGCTTTCATCAAATGTTGATGCCTGTAGGCTATTTCAGACTGGTTTGGGTGGGGCTGACCTGGGCAATTAGGAGAATGAGGCTGATTAAGGCTTTGTAGTTGGCTTTTTATCAAGCCCTTGCAGGTGAGTATTTTGAGAACAGAGTTAATAAAGACCCTGGGAGACAAACAAGCAACAGCTCACACATCTCAAAGTTGTGTGTGAAACCAAAACTGTGCTTCCCACGGGGACTGACATCACTAGGAGAGGCCCACCTGCTGTGCGCCAAGTCAGTGATCAACTTCTTTTTTCTTGCTAAAACACTTTCTCATCTCAATTATTTCAGTTAGTGTCTCTAGCTACCACACTGCTCTAAAAGGACGTCATCTTCAAAGACCAGGGAATCAACTATCTCTTTGAAAGGTGAAAGTTATTCCCACACCCAGATTTCTGTGTGAAGGTGGGAGCTTCACTTCCATGTCCTTGCTCTGAATGGCAAAATTACCTCCTGTCGCTGGTAAGTTTGCATCTCCTATGGAAAAAGCCAATTATAAAGAATTATGTTTTCCAAATCTTTAAAGTACGACGTGATGTTGGTATTTTAATAGGGATGGCATTGAATCTGTACATTGCTTTGGGAAGTATAGATATTTTACCAATGTTGATTCTTCCCAGCATGAGCATGGTATGTTCTTCCATTTGTTCGTATCTTCTACTATTTCTTTACTTAGGGTTTTGTAATTTTATTATAAAGGTCCTTCACCAATTTTTTCCTAGGTATTTCATTCTGTTTGAAGCTCACAATTCCCTGTGAAGGGGATTGTAGCTTTGATTAGCTTCTCATCTTGGCTGTGATTGGCATATACAAAAGTTACTGATTTGTGGACATTGATTTTATATCTGGAGACATTATTGTATTTTTTGATGACTTCCAGGAGTCTTGTGGTTGAGTTTTTGGGGTTGTCTAAGAATAAGATCATATCGTCATCAAAGAGGGAGAGTTTAACTTCCTCTGCCCACATTTGAAACCCCTTTATCACCTTCTCTTGCCTGATTGTATTGGCTGGAACTTCCAGCACTATGTTGAATATTAGTGGTGGTAAAGGACAACATTGTCTAGTTCCAATTCTGAGTGGGAAAGCTTTCAATTTTACTCCATTCAGTATAATATTAGATGTAGGTTTCTCATAGGTGGCTTCGGTCAGTTTAAGAAATGTGCCACCTATGCTTTTATTCTTCAGCGTTCTAATTAGAAAAGGATGTTGAGTTTTATCGAATGCTTTTTCTGCACCTATTGAGAGGATCATATATGGTCTTTGTTTTTGCTTCTGTTGATGCGGTGAATTACATTTATGGACTTGCATATATTAAACAAGGCTTGCATTAACCTGGATGGAGTTGAAACACATTCTTCTTAGTAAAGCATCACAAGAATGGAGAAGGAAGAACCCAATGTACTCAATTCTGATGTGAGGACAATTGATGCTAGTATGTGATGGGGGGGGGATGGGGGAGCAAAGAGAGGGAGAGGAGTGGGAGGTCATGGTGTGTGGAACACCTCTTGGGGGCAGGACACAGTTATAAGAGGGACTTCACCTAACAGTGCAAGCAGTGTCACCCAGTTCTTTGTATGTCAATGATTCCCAACCATTACAAAAATAGAAAGTATTTTCTTTCTTACTTTTTGTGGAGAAGATTTTGGAGTTTGGAGAATATTATATTTTTCCCAGTAACTCTGGTAATTCATCTGTATTATGAGTTTCAGTTTCTGGATGTTATTCTGTCTGTGCACACATGTGAGCAAGGGTGTGTGCCCATATGTGCAGGAATGATTGATTGACTGATTATTTGCTAATTGGTCAAGAGGAAATTTGGGCTGTCTATAAAAACAAAAGAACAGGTAATAAAGATAACAGAACAATAGGTACTACTGAGATTAAACAAATACTGGCTCCTAGAGACTTCTGAGAATTTGTTTCACAAAGGCCAAGAGTGACATGTATACATTCTGGAGATGGTGAACATTATGCACCTGCAAAAAAAAAAAAAAAAAAGAACTTGAGTTTTACAGTATTCACTTCTCCATCTGGAGGAATTTAAGAGTGCAAGCTCCCTGTCAGTTGCTCAAAAACACTATTCAAGTTCAATGTCTACTGACTTTGTTTCCTCTCTTAGCCAGCCCCTCTTCTCAGACAAGGATCTTTTTTTTATTTTGGTTAAGAAGCCCAGGCAAGGTTGATCAGTTTAATTGGTAAGGTAGATTTTCCTCTACAAGATGCATTTATTTTGTTTCAATAATTAAATTGGCTTTTCTTTGTGAAACTTTAAAATACATTAATTCTGGTTCTTCCATGGAAGAACTAAATATTTATAGTTATTTATTCTAATGCCAGCTGTAGTTATTGATGATATGAAGTGTGCTTGGCTCTCAGAATGTAATATGTTCATCTAACAACAAAGATTGAGGAATCTCTCTTAGAAATAGAACGGGATGGCTCAGCACCCATAGCTCATTGAGTGGGGCACTAGCCACATGCCCTGGAGCTGGCGGGTTTGAGCCTGGCCTGGGCCTGCTAAACAACAGTGACAACAGCAAACAAACAAACCAAAAAAAAAAAAAAAAAAAAATGGCCAGTCACTGTGGAGGGTGCCTGTAATCCCAGCTACATGGGAGGAGAATTTCTTGAGCTCAGGAGTTTGGGGTTGCTGTGAGCTGTGATGCCACAGCACTCTACTGAGGGTGATATAGTGAGACTGTCTCAAAAAAAAGGGGGGGAAAGAAAAAGAAATAGAACTTGATAACATTAATTTTAACATATTCATAAGGCCTCTTCTCAGTTCACACAGGGGGCAAGTACTCCAGGTCACCATTTTAAATGTCACCCCACCATCTTCTCTCTAGGCAACTGCAATTTGGGATTCTGGATCAAACAGAAATTTATTGCTCTCGATATTCTATGTGAGAATATATTCCAGAGTATAGAAATATATGGGAAACTGTGCAAGTTAAATGCATTCAAACTGAATTATTACAGCATGAGGACCATTGACCGCCATGTTACACATGCCTTTCAGGGTATATTCTTCATTACCAACCAATCGAGAATAACTTTAACTGTATCATGAATTGTAGGAGCAAACAAACATAGTCCCCATTTGCCTGCAAGACCAGGTATCAAAGAACCCATAGTTAATTTAGTGAGTTATCACAAAATCTGTAAGTTATTACCTCTTGATGTTATAAAGTGTAAAACTGCGGTTCTGTTAATGGTGAACATTAAATTTTACATTAGAGTTACATGAAAATCGTAGGGGAAATATGTGTGCATGCCTGTGTGTGCTGGGGTGTGTGTGCATGTACGTGTATGTGTGTGTATATGTTTGAACCCATGATAATCACAAAATCCTAGACTACAAAACCAAGACCAAACTGTCGGCACGGCAGGTGTTGGGTGGGGGGAAGTGATAACATCCTCTCTGTTCCTAACGGTCTGTTTCTCCAAACCACCCTTCACTCCCCTTTATTCACAGAGGAGTGGGGGGCTTGGACTTTGATATTTCCACAGGGAACAAACATACATTCTTGGTTTTCACAAAGAAGCTGTTAACTGGGACCCTCAAGAGGCTAAGTGATTGATTAAAAGATTAAACACAATACAGATTAAATTATGAAAACCTATCTGGGGGAGGAAGTTGCTTTCCTATAGTGAGCAAACGCTTTTTGTAAAGGGTGTGTGAGCAGTAAGGTCTCTGTCCCAGTTACTCAACTCGTGTCATCTTGTCATCATACTGCAGGGCTGTGAGAGCAGGTGCATAAACCAACGGGTGTGGCTCCGTTCCAATAAACTGTTCTTTACAAAGACAGATATGGGAGAGGTTTTGCCTGCAGGCTCTACCTTGTTGTTCCTGTTGTAGATTCTAGATTAAATTAAAGATATTACCTGAGAATTAAAAACCCGTGGCCTTGATTTCCCTAGGGGAGGAAGATTAGTGTGAAGAAGCTCGGCCCTCACTGTTGCAGTTGGTTTCAAGATCATAACTTAGTGATTTTCAACTGCTGACGTATGGCACACTGGCATACCCAGAGAGGATCTTACGTGTGCTGTGAAAATTTGTAAAGATCATTCATTAAATTATTTTCAAAGGAAGTTCAAAGCATAATAAGTAGATTCTTATTTTTTATCTCTTGTTTTTGATCAACATTAAATGTGCTCTGGAAGTTTAAGTATAGGTTCAAGTGTGCAGTGAGATTAAAAAAAAAAAGACTGAAAAGCACGGCCACAACTCATACTCCGCATCCCCTCCTCTAGATACCTCTTTCCTCTTTTAGCACCTGGGCTATTTATCCCCCGGCTTGTCTTCAGGAGCGACCCAGACCCTCACCCCTCACAGCTGGAGTTCCTAGTTATCACGCCCTAAGTCCTGGTCTTGTACTTGGCCATTTGCAGGCGAGTGGATGAGGAGATTGCCAGAACAGGACCCAGGGGACCCTCTGAGCACCGTCAATATCCCGCCTTGTCCCCCTGGTGAGACACCAGCTGACCCCTCCTGGTGGCCAAAATCAGTTACTTCACAGCGTCCAGTTAGCCTGCTGCCACAGAAGCCCCACGTGAACAGTTAGAAGCTAGACTTTTGTGTTAAATGAAACTCTTATTTTCCTCCTCTTCCTTGGGAAAAGTAGTATCTTTTTGAAATTCAGAATCACTGAGCCCTGTAGCCTAAATTTTCAGGGACAGGAGTACAAACCACCTGTGTTGTTCTTTGAAAGCAATGGTGAGTGGAACAATGTCTGCTACTACCACCTGGTTTACAGGCTCATGTATTCCACGTAGGGACAGGACAGCACACAATGGCTGTTGTTTGAGATGTGCACTGTACCTTGAAGGACAATGCCGGATTCACAGCGGGCATCATCTCCAAGGTGGCACCATTGCTACATCTGAACCAGACTGCTCCCTCTCTCTATTTGACGGCAACTTCAGGAAAGTGCAGCCTGTGGTCAGAATACTTCCTGCGGTCATTATCATAGGAGGGGCCAGGGTTTCTGTTTAGCCTTTTCTATTTGTAATATTTGCTCAACTTGGCTTAAGAAGCAGTGTGGAAGTTCAGGCAAACACTGTGTCCAGTATGATTGTACCATTTGATCTGAATAAATGAAAACCTGGGGCTTGTTCTGAGAGCCCTCAGCAAAATTGGTGTTTCAGCAGCAGGGAGTTAGCAGCCCTGCCCTACTAGAAAACAGAGGGGAGCTGAATGTGGGTGTTTTAGAATGCCTTTTACAGGATACTGATTTTACCTGGCAGATAGCTTCCAACCCACAACCAGAAGGTCCCTCCATGAAAAACTTGTTTATACTGACAGATACCCTTGGGTTCTTATCTGACCTGTGTCCAGTTTATGACCCTCTGATCATCACTCTGGCACTGAGAGGCCAACCATATGTTCCCCAAGATTCCCAGGGAAACCTAGCCTAGAGCCTAGTTCAAGTTCAAATTCAGTATGTCACCAAAATGAGAAACAAGATCAGTGAGTATTACTTACAGACCCCTGGAGGAAAGCATGTAATTAGCAGAAGGGCAGTGGTCCATCCACGTGGACATCACATGGGGCAGGAGTAGTGTCAGGCAGAGAGAGAGCGCACATGGCAACCAGCAGTATATATCTGGGTCACTACAAAAGTTTCGAGACAGACTGTCTTGTGACCTCTTATTTCACTTTCAAGAAACACGGTTGACAGTGTCCTTTCTGATTCATCTGCACCAGGTTACTGATGTTGCTGGGAGGCTGTATTGGTTTCTATCTGCTCAGATGTTACGTTTCTTGATTTTTGTGTATCTCACAACTTTTGTCATGATCCACATATAAGAGACTCGGTGTGGCTCACTTTATGTTTGTGGGTAGTAAATGCTTGAATGGTACCTATCAAATGGGAAATCTGGGATGCCAGGCTGCCAGGTGGCAGAGCTGCCTCTCAGTTCTTATTGCATCGCTGGCTTGAAACCTTCATGTGTGGGGACTGGGTCAAGGGTGACTGACCCCTGCTTCTGAAAAAAGAAAGTTAAACTTGTATTCAAAATGAATGCTGAGACAAAATAAAAGTTTAATGACTTCTTACACATACTAAAGATGCAAAGGACCCTTTGAGATCAACCAAAACATTACCTGACCTTGAAGTACTCCTGGTTTAACACGAGATTATGGTTATACCTTAATTACCTGAATTATTAGCATCAACTCAGCTCTATGCTATATACTAAAAGTTTGCATTCTCCACAAAATTCATAATTTGAAGTCCTAACACCTAAGGTGATGGTATTAAGAAATGTAAGGCTATGGGAGGTGAATCCCTCAAACGAGAAAAGTTCCTTTATAACTCTTGCCCTTGACTCTGACTGCCATGAAAGTCTAGGCAGCACCGTGGGCAAAGCCTTCCCCAGACCCCAAGCCCTGCTGACACCTTAATCTGAGATTTCCCAGCAGATGCAAGTGCGAGAACTAAATTCTGTTTTCTTATAAGCCACCCAATCTTATGCTATTTTATTATAGTGTCCAAATGGACTCTGATAACTTGTATCTAATAACTTTCAAGAATCCAAGTATTGGCTCGGCGCCTATAGCTCAACCGGCTAAGGCGCCAGCCACGTACACCTAAGGTGGCGGGTTCGAATCCCCAGCCTGGACCCGCCAAACAACAATGACGGCTGCAACCAAAAAATAGCCGGGCGTTGTGGCGGGTGCCTGTGGTCCCAGCTACTTGGGAGGCGGAGGCAGGAGACTCGCTTGAGCCCAGGAGTTGGAGGTTGCTGTGAGCTGTAATGCCACAGCACTCTACCCAGGGGGACAGCTTGAGGCTCTGTCTCAAAAAAAAAAAAAAAAAAGAATCCAAGTATTTTCTTCTTTCTTTTCTATTTGAGATTAATATGAAGGTACAAGTGTTTAAGTTACATGGCTTTCGATTCTAAGGTAAAGTTCAAGTTGTAGCTGAGCCCTTCACCCAGGGGGTGAGCTGAACACCCCACATTGTGTGTATTAGGTGAGAGCCCTCCAATTGTACTCCCTCCTCCTGCCAATGTTTTCCCTTTTTTAACAGCAAATAGTCACCCCGTAAAATATCTGTCTGGCCCTTTCTGCAAATTCTAGGGTAATAACTGTAGAAGGTCTTCCTGCAGTGCTGCACGGTCTATCCTCACAAAGATTCAGCCCCTCCTTCAGCCACTGGCTTCCTTATCTCAGAACAGGTCCAGGTTAGAGAACTGGTAATGGATATGTGAAATATGAGTGACCTCGGAAAGCCTTCAGCCTTCTGCTTAACCAGTCTTGATCTTTCTGTATTATATGTGGACTCATTCTCTCTCTCTATATGCAAAGTAAATATCTACAGAACATACATATTCCATATTGAGAGAAAAGTTAAAGGAGGCATGAGCAGAAGGCTGAGGTGTGTGTATGCTTGTGTGCCAATTCACTTGTATGAAAGTACATATACATGTGTGTAGAGAGAGCATGTTAAGAACATATGTATGTATATGTACACACGTACACCATAAGACAGACAAAGGGAGATACAGAGATATGGATCTGGATGGTAGAGATATAGATAAAGGCGTGTGTGTGTGTGTAATGAATACCATGAATATGATGAATACTGTGTTCTCTACACGAGCTCCAAGGATCCCTGTAGGTCAGGGCTCCCTTTCTGTCATTTAACATTGCAACTTGTAATTGTCCTCACGCTGTTTGAACAGTTCAGTGCTTCCACAGGGCCCAACACACGTGAAATCCTGTCACCCCTGTTGCGGCTGCAAAGCCCAATTCTTTGGCAGCATTTCCCATTGTCACCCCAGCCCACAGAAGCCAACCACCCCTGAGCTTCTCAGGAATGCTGCACCCTCTGGTCAGAACATTCCCCACTGACTTGGTGAAAGGCATGCCCTCCAGCCCCGACTGAACATACTGGGCTGGGCAGATCTGGGTCCTGTAGAGTACACTTATTCCAGCATGCAAACTTCTCTGCGCTTTTCAGATCTTCCAAAGCCCACAGCAGATCTGGCACTATTTAATGAGTGCCATCACTTATGCGTATAAAGTCTTCTCAGTCTATCTGAGTAGTAAACAGGGGGCGCCAAAAAATGTATACACATGTTAAGAAAGGAAAAATCTATACTAAAATGGTAATATTCAAGACACATTTGACTTCTGTAATTATTAAGAGGGATCAAACAGGACATGTATTCATCTTTTGTTTTTGTGATTATTACACTTTTAATTCAGTTTTTTTCCCTTTCTTAAAATGTGTATATATACATATGCATATATATATATATATTATTTTTTTTGGCATCTTCTGTATTAAAATATTCTCATGGGTGTTGCCAGGATGTTAAATACTATATCACATAAAATACTCCCATATGGTTAACTCAAAATGTAAGAGAAATCTCAGCATAACCCAACTGGGGGACAAACACCCACCTTATTGAGGAGAAGGTTTTTTGGTTTGATCCAGGCCCCCCAAGGTCCACTCTCAGGCATGTTCTCCTGGTTCCACTGTTAATTTTATCCATGTCCTACAGCTTCTGTAAATACTTTCCTGCACTTCCTTTAATACTCTAGTTGTGTTAGACCGAGTTGTACGAGCCTGAGGTTTGAAGTTTCTGAAGTGCATATACCCAGTATTTCTGCCTCAAATTTCACATCCAACCATGACCATTTCCCTCTCAAGTCCCTGACTTTCTTAGGCTAAATAAACATTAAGCCTTCTGTGAAATCCTACACCTCCTAAAATTAATATTCAGCACTGTCTGGTATCCAGATGTAGAAGAGACGTCTCTTGCAACGCTGCCAAGACGGCCTTCTCATTGTCACACGTTGCATGAAAATGTGCAAATTAAAATAACATACAAATAACAAAATATGAGTGGAAACTAAAAACACTGATGTTTATTATTTACAAAGACATAGGGAAAATATGCATTGCTGTTACAAATTATATATAGAAAATGTAAATTGGTAAATTCACTTGAATCCCAACACAGGACTTAATAATGTGATCGGTTTTATTGTTTTTCAGCAAATATGCATTCCCCCTTCCCCTCCAACCTCCACAGAAAGAGAACATTTCACCACGACGGTGGTATTGAGCTTGGCCAGTGATTTCCTTTAGGTAATGTGATGTTTACAAGTGACACAGGAGAGAGACCGTAATTGTGCTTGTGTCTGTTGTTCTTTCTTTTTATCATGAGAAGAACGTGCCTTAGGATAAAAAGTACACGAGGAGAACTTAACCTAACCCTCAGCTTAGACAAAACCCAGCCAAATGATCATGTGAACCTCAGGCAACTTTCAGACATATAAGAGGAAGAAAACGTCTTCTGTTATGTCTCTGAATTTTGTCTTGATTGTGTTATACACGCACCCTCATTATGGCAAGGAGTGATTAATGCCACTTTGTAAATGGAAAATGATCACATTTTAGGACCCAAGAATTCCGCTTATGTCCATCCTAGACAAATTCTCACATATGTGGATAAGGAGATGTGTAAAGTGGTGTTCAAAGTACTGTTTGTACTCCACAACCTGCCGCACCTGCAAGTTTCGCAGATTTGATGCCAATGTCTCCTTTCGAAATCTCTAAGCTATGTGGTATTCACTAAGAAGAGTTTAACATTTTCTGGGGTAATATGACCGTAAATTATTTTGGCTTTCAGCCCCATAATGTTGCTGTCAACTATTCTTTCTTCTATTGATAGTCATCTCATGAATTCACAAACTTCTCCACATTTCAGTATTTTCCATAACTTTTTAATATGCTATAGATGTCACATTAGCAATTTGCAGAGCAATTTCTTGTACGATCAGTAAATTTCTTCTTTCTTTTTCTGGATATACCTTACTTTTCAATCATTAATATTGAATTCACAGCCAGTTGCACTCTAACTTATACCTGAAGGAAACTTACCGAGCACATGGACCCATGTGTTTTCTTCACAAGGCACATCACGGTCTTCTTGGGCTCAGAAGAGCATGGATGGCCGGCATAGACAGGACTATATTTAAAAGCCATCTTACACAGCAAAATAGTCAAGAAATTTTTTTTATGCTCATGTCAGTCTTAGTTTTATTAATAATATTCTTTTTTATTTATTGAACTCTTTAGTTTTGAATACTGGGAATAGTTTTATCTTTACATATTTTTTAATCTTTTTATTTCAATAGATTTAATGGGTACATATGTTTTTGTTATATGGAAGAATTTTATGATGCTGATGTCACTTTTATTTCACCTTTTACCAGAATCATGTACCCTATACCCAAGAGGTACATTTTTATTCCTCACTCATTCCCATCCTCCCTCGCATTAAAACCTGCCTCAATCCCTGTCCCAGTTACCCACTGAAAATTTCAAACTTGTGGCCTGCCCCTAATGGCTCTTCCCACCAGAGCAGTAACTCTTTATTGGCTGTTCCACCATCCATCACCTTCTAAGACTTCCCCTAGCTGAACCTATATAAGGGTGTGCTTTTCTTTTGGCCCCTCCTCCTCTTCTCTCTCTCTCTCTCCTCTCGCTCTCCTCTCTCTCTCCTCTTTGCCGTCCTCACTCTCCTTTTCTCTCTCTCCTCTTCGCTCTCCTCTTTTGTCTCCTCTTCTCTCTCCTCTTCTCTCTTCTTTCCTCCCTTCTCCTTGGTGCTGCTCTGCAGCCTCCCTCCCTCACCAATAAAGACCTTTCATAGAAGCCTTGGTGGTCTGTGAGATCTCTGCTGGTCGAGTGCCACCTTTCAACTACTATGCCAACATTTACATTTGGTTTAACATTTTCAAACAGGGCTAAGGCAGTATCTCAATGTGATTTAAAAATACAATGCAATTCGCACATAAATGCCAATGCTATTTTTTGCAGGTCTAGAAAAAAATCTTTAATAGCCTATGGAATCAAATAAGAGCTGTAATAGCCAAATCAATCCTAAGCAAAAACAGCATATCTGGAGGCATCACATTACTGGATCTCAAATCTTACTATAAGGCTTTAGCAACCCCAACAGACTAGTACTGGTGAGTGGCAGACACACGGACCAAGGGAGGACAATAAAGATCCCGGAAATCGTCAACAAATCAGACAAAACATACACGGAGGAGGGATGTCCTACTCAATAAACAGTGCTAGGAAAATTAGGTCTGAAACCACAAGATTTCTAAGAAGAAATATATATTAAAAACTCTTCTGGACATTGATCTAGACAAATAATTTAAGACCCTAAATGCAAAAGAAGCAGCAACAAAAATAAATAAGTGGGACTTAATTAAACTAAATAGTCTACACAGCAAAGGAAATAATCACTACATTGAATAGATAGGTAGGTTTCCCAAATGGGAGAAAATATTTGCAAACTGTACACATCTGACAAAGGACTAATGTAACGAACCAGGAAGGAAAACCAAATAACCTCATCAATTGTCGGCCAAAACAGGAACAGATTGTTTTTTGAAAAGACAATCCAAGAAACATGAAAATATGCTCAAAGCCCTGATGACCCAGGAAATGCAAATTAAAATCTCAAGGAGATATCGACTTTACATATTAAATATTAAGTATGTTTATACATTCTCTCTGCAAAAAATAAATAAAACTAAAATCTTCATGAAAGCCGAAACTTGAACCAGGATATCAGTTTTGGCACCGAGGGCAGAATCTGAGCCATCTGCTGGTTGAAGCACAAATCTGGTTAGAGAAGCAACAGGCCCAGTTCTTCACTGATTCCTGAAAGAATTTCTTCCACCACATTTAGAAAATTATTCAACTGTTGTAGTTGTCAAAAAATATTTTGACTGTGAGATACTAATATTCTCAGTGTTCACTGATTTAAAAACTTAAATCTGTTAAAGCATCCCAAAAATGCCTATAAAGTAAGATCGAAGTATTGATACCATATACTTTATGCACGTTGGCAATAATTTGTACAAATTCTAATATGATGCCCAAATACTTCTTACAAAATATTGGGTTACCTCTTTTCTGGATATACCATCCAAAGAGAAAGCCGGCTATTTTCCTGGCCGAGTGATAACCCAGAATACTGATTAAAATCTCTCATTGAGAAACAGGATGTTTTAGTTAAGTGCTTTCCCCACACAGGTCACAGTCGTACGTAGCTAGTAACTCCCGCAGGAACAGTAGCTTACTTTTCATCCTTTACAACCAGCCTTTCAAGACCTTGGCCACTGTGGCTAGAAATGGTATCTCTAGCCCAATTAGCATGAGTTCAAAAAAGATCATGATCACTGTCAGTACTTAGACACTGGCTGTATCATTGTAATGCAGAGTCCGGCTTGGTAAGAACATTGCTTAAATGAAGCATCATTCAAAATGTGTAAAACGGATTCTTAATTTCTTTCTTATTTCTTAAATTTTATTTACCAGCCAGATTTAGTCCAATTTGTATGAGGCTTTCCTATTATAGATAACCAACCAGTATGTAGTCATGCACATGTAGATCAGTGTGTATAGATAATTGCATGGAAAGTAATATGATCTCACCCAAAGAGAGGTCTTTGTTCATAGGCTTGTGTCTTTATATACCAATATCCATTCTAATATATATCTCTAATTATATATATTTTGGCTTCTAGGAAGTAACCTCTTCCTAATTTGAATCCCCATATTGGTTAGAGAATCTATTATTCATGATGAGCTCATCATACCATATCTGTAATAAATATGACCATGGAAATAATAACTTTTAATTAGATCTATGAGTTTTTTTTTAACAAATTATGGACGCTGAGGATGGTTTTGCATAATTCCCAAATTTCTGTCCTACACAGACTTGGTTATTTAGAGATCTGTGCCTCTAACATCAAAGTCTGGCTAACTCATGATAATAAAAGATTATTCGCTAAAACTAAGTGTAATATAAATGGGAAGCTAACGTTTTCAGTTTTTTAGCAGTTTTTTATGATAAATAGATCATATATTCCTAAACCAAAATGTATTTTGCTATACATTTTTAAATATTTTATAGATTTCTGAGTAGCATGTTCTTATATAATGAGATACCTTATTTATTATATGCCTTTGTGCGTATTTCCCAGATGTACCCTCAGAATTGTTGTAAAATAGTGCTGAGAAAAATGATAACATTCTCCACAGGGATATATCATGCATAGTGTGTTTAAGCTGAAACAATATTAGATTATCCATAATTCAAAAATTTCTGAACAAAACCATTTAGGCAATGTTGTGTGGAAAGAACTTTGCCTTGTATATATTAAAATAGAGGCAAAATGATTATCTAAAAGGAATCAAGGGTCTTTTGTGACTAGGTACTAAGTTCATTTAACCCTAAAAGAAGAAACAACTTTTATTGTGATGCATATCTTAGTTGAGAAAACTATGTTTCCATTAAAAACAAAACAAATGCCATATTAATAATTTACTTTCAGCTTGATAATTTAAATGTACATATCTGTACAACTAGTAATATATTCTAGAATAACACTAGATATCTATTAATGAGTATTATTTGAGATAGAAACAATTAAAACAAATCTCAGCTAATACAAATATTATTCATATTATATAAAACACACATTTCACATTGATCGTTTTGATATTCTAAAATATTTTCTAAGCTATGCCGTACACACAAAGAATAGGACAGTGTGACAGAGACTATTCATTCTCCACTGATCACCAAAACAAAACAAAACAACTCTGCTTTTAAGCTGGGCACAACAATTCTGGAGCTAAATAAAGCATTCTTATTCCTTTGGCTTGGATATGGCTGTGTGATAGAGGCTTCTTAGAGGTAACCTTGAAAGATTAGAATAGATATAGGCATATAAAGACACAAGCCTGTGAACAGCACCAGAGCACAGTGCTGCCACCTTACCCAAGTCTTTTAATCATGTGGTCTTGAAAGAGCTGCTTCTATTCAGGAGGAGGTGAGGAACTTGGAGAGAGGAAGTTGGAAGACCATAGTTTTCAGACTCAAACCCACATTCAGGCAAGATCTCTAGATTTGATTGTTTATTTACAGTTCTAAACTTAGAAACTAAGTTTTCAGAGAATTTCTTTCAAAGAGAGCCAATCTTAGCTTGCAGGAGATAGAAGTCATTCAATCCCTGAAGTTACCGAGAGTAACACTCCCAGCCTCCCTACTCTAATGCGCACACCAGTTCCATCAGGAGGATGCTAGCTACAAATTTATACAGTCTCAAAAATGAGCCTTCTTAACAATGTTCCTTTAAGATATGGTCATGGAAAAAGTAAATGAGGAAGGATTTCCCAGAGAGCTGTGAATGACTAGGAGAATTGCCAAATCATTGTACTTTATTATTCATGCACAATGAGATTTGATCATTGCTATGGTCCTGTAATTACTATACGTTTCTCATTCTGCTTTTTCCAAAATAAGAATCCCAGGGTTATTCTGTGTGTCCTTGCATGGGGTCAGAAAACTGTGCCCCACAGGACAAACCTGGGTTGCAGCACCATTCTGTAAGTGCAGATTTATTGGAACACAGCCATGCCCACTTGTTCCTGTCTCTGTTGCTTTCACTCATCAGTGGCAGTTGAATAGTTTGTAGTAGAGACAGTGTGGCCTGCAAAGCTGAGACTGTTCATCATCTGGCCCTTTACAAAAAAGCATTTGCCAATACCTGGTCTGTGTCACCATTTCATATCAAGCATGGGAAGACCAAATGACTTGTTTCTAGACTAATAATAACTGTATCATATTGAAAGGAAAAGGCTGCACACCCACTGGAGATCTGGGATGTTAGGCTGGAGACAGTAAGTGGATGGGACTTTGTCTTAGGTGAGGAGTGTCACGGATGGAAGTGCAGGGAGAGTTAGGTGTTCCAAAGGACAGACTGTGCTGGGGAAAGCATCCATTGTCGTGACTTGCACAGCTGAGAAAGAGACTCGGACCCCACTATGATGCCTTAATCAATAGAAATTTATTGTACCTGTGCAAGTAAAGGGGTCACTGCCAAGAGACAAGTGACCCCGAGTGCCAGGCAATATGGTTTTTTATACCCTAATTACTCCTTAATCAGCAAGCAAGCAGGAACAGAAGCCAAAATGTTGTGTTTAGCTCAAGGGTCACAAGGTGGGGGTACATACATTAGCTCAGGGGTCACAAAGTGGGGGTACACACATTAGCTCAGGAGTCACAAGGTGGGGGTACATATATTAGCTCAGGGCTCACAAGATGGGGTACATACATTAGCTCAGGAGTCACAAGGCGGGGGTACATAGTTCAACAAAAGTTGAGAAAGTTCTTGAAAACTTGAGACTTTCCATTAGAGGCTTTTTCTGGCCACCACCCCTCCCTGCATACTTTCTTACCTTCAAGCCTTTTCTCGGAATTTAACCTCTCCACCCTGATGGGGACTGGGAATAAAAGACTCAGGAAAGTTTTCTTTTCCTAGGGTAGGGGGCTCGGTTATCACACCATTACTTCCTCTTCCTATAAAAATAGAAACTTACCTTACACAGATACTTACACTGCATATTGTTGGCCCCTAACAAAAAAGCGGTTTTCTTTATTTACCTTTTATTTTTGAGACAGAGTCTCACTCTGCCTCCCTGTGTGGGGCAGTCTGCTGTCATTATGACTAATAGAACCTCAGACTCTTGGGCTCCAGCAATCCTTGCCTCAGGCTCTCTAGTAGCTGTGACTATCAGTGTGTGCCACTATTCTATTTCTTTTTGTTTTTAGTGGAAACAGGGCCTTGTTCTTGCTCAGGCTGGTCTCAAACTCCTGCACCCAAGCCGCCCATCGGCCTCAGACTCCCAGAGCATGAGGCATGAACCACCACCACCAGAGATTATTTACCTGTCTTTTTAAATAATAGTATTTCAATAATAATTGAAGATTCTTTTTAGAAATATTTGTATGAAATTTCTATTGAGTCTATTATAAAGGTATTATTGAAATTTTTTATTCATTATACCGTATGATCCCACATGTTTATTTCTCCCAAGAGAAATGACGAGGGCACCTAATGACATTGTAACTTTTCCCGGAAGCCTGTTGGTCTTTTTCTCATGAATGTCTAAATTGTATAAATGATAATTTCTCTTTTTTTTTTCCAAAGGTAAATGACTAATTTATGCTTCACTTTTGGTAAATTGGTTAATTCAGAAATTGCAAACCATCCCCAAAGTCTATGACATGTAGTAAATTTTAATACTGTTGAAACCACTGAATTCTATATCATTAGGCTGAATGGGAGAAACGCTAGAGAGAGAGGAAGTGTAGCTGACCACCCAGCATCCAGATTTCTATCCAGTTTTCTTGTGTTTCATAGAAATAAAAAGAAAACCTTATTGCAGAGGTTAAATTAAAACAATAATGCTTAGATAAAGTCCAGGGGCCTCAAATTATTCTTATCAGCAAATTTAAAAAATAAATTAAAGTAGAATAGAAAATTATCAAAGGGCCTGGATCATTAGCATTTGAAACCACATATATTTGTCAAAAAAATCTACATATGGGTGGGGCCTGTGGCTCAAAGGAGTAGGGCGCTGGCCCCATATGCCAGAGGTGGCGGGTTCAAAGGGTTCAAACCCAGCCCGGACCAAAAAAAAAAAAAAAAAAAAATGCAAAAAAAAAAAAAAAAGGCTAGGCAGCGCCTATGGCTCAAAGGAGTCCAGCACCTGCCCCATATGATGGAGGTAGTGGGTTCAAACTCAGCCCCAGCCAAAATCTGCTGAAAAACAAATAAACAAACAAACTCAAGATATGGAGTTTTATCACCACTGAAAAAGACTCAATAAGAGTCACAGAATTTTAGGGAAATCTGAAAAGGAAGATGACTGGTCCTTTGAAGTTACATAATCTCAGGAAGGACGGGATGAGTTCAAAGCATTCTTTGCATTTGTAAAAGCCCAAGAGAGAGGAAAGACTTTAGTGGAAAGAAAGGGCATAAGCAGGAACAAGAGAAGGCAGCATTGATACAACTCACCTTTTAAAACAGAAGGAGACTAAGACAGGGCAGTGTCACTTTTAAAGGCAGCCAATCATCTCCTGATCCTCCTATTACCACAATGCGGGATATTTGAGTCCCTGTCCACTCTGCAACCTGCTAATCACAATTTATGATTTGGGGGGTGGGGGGGACAAAACAAACAAACAACTAAAAAAAAAAAAACACCCAAAAATCTCAGTCTCCCATCAGGCAGCCCAGGATAGCACTTGCATCACTGCACAACTATTTTAACATGATTTCGCAGCTATATGTGTGCTAAAGCAGTAATTCACAAATGTGAGCTTTTGCAAAGATTGTAAGTGATTTTCCTGATAAGCATCAGGATTTTATTCCGGTTGCTCTTGCCAAAGCCACCTAAGTTGAAAGGATCCCTAGCTGACTGGCCTGTCTTCCCCGTATCCAGTCTTCACATGGTTTCATTTCAACAATCACACTGAAATCCAGCTGGCTCATACTCAGTCATAATAAAAATGCAAAGTGTTGTTGCTAATTGGCTAGAGAACAGAATTTGAAATTTTGACGAGAAATGTTCCCTCATCCTTGATTGAGGAAAGCAGTGCACAGATAGTCAAGGTGACACACATTTCTGGGCCCTTCAAACGTATTTTTTCTTAATTCCACATAGAAATAGTGCTTACTTTACAAAAAAATAAAGATAAAAACCCAAATCTCATCTTTAATCCCTGGTTTAAAGTGTCCGTGTTAACTCATAATTTAGGATTTTAACAACTTGTTCACTTTTGCTTCTAGGTCAGATTACACTTCCAATCCTACTACAAGCAGAAGTTTCTGCAGCAATTCAAATTCTTGCCGAGGACAAGAACACTGGGGTCACATCACATCAGTTCTTCCTGCTCTGTGCTGATACTGATCAAATTCTGAAAATAATTTAAGGTTTTGGTCCTTAGCCTCAGGGCACAAAACTCGATAGAATCTAGCAATTTCAGAAACCTTCTCATGTCCAACACCGCATTACTCACAGCAACTATTTTCAACAAGCAGTCTGTGGTATTGATCCTAAAACTGAAATGGACAAGATTCTAAACCAGAATACTCTTTTAAAATCAATAGAATTGGGGAAATTAGTTCGAAAACTTCCACTGGGACATGAGAACATTCTCAAAGAACTCGGCAACAATTTAGCAGGTTTATTTTTTCACGTGTTTATCAAAATATTCTTCAAGCCGTAGTTTTATTTGGTTCTCTCTCATTTCCAAACTATTTGACAGTTTCTCCAAGGCCCTGTCTGCATTCATTCAGCTAATTCTTTCCTACATCTTTACTTCTGAGTTTACAAGAAATCAGAAGCCATAAGTCAGGAGCACCTTCTATTGTGGGTCCTTTCTTCCGCCCAATTATATCCCTATTTGTGAATAACAACCCACCCGAAATAGTTTAAGCAGAAAAGACGTTTATTAAAATGATATTAGCTGTATTCTTCTGACTTCCAATTCTTCCCTCTTTCCTCCTCCATTTCTCTTTCCCTCCCTCTCAACAGCTGAGCAACTGTTTTTTAACTAGAAAGTGAAAATAGATTTAAGACAAAACTAAAGGTAAGGACAGCAAGCAGACCCAAAGAACACACCCTGGAGAGCAGATCTTGATTTGTGGCCCGTGTCCGAGACTTTACTAAAAGGTGTGTCAGGTTGTCCAGGAGATGTTTACTTCCTCTTAAACAAAAGACAAAAAATGTAGGCAGCGACCATTTCTGCTTTCATCAGAAAGAAGGCAAACACAGGGTAAAACTACATCCAGAGAAGGAGAACCACACCCATTCTTGATTTTTTTTTTTTTAAACTGAAACTGACTGGAAAGAAGGGACTATCAACAAATAAGAAATAAAAGGGAACTTTCTTAATTCGGTAAAAGATGTCTGCACGAAAATCCTATAGCATTATATTTAATGGCAAAATAATAAATGCTTTCTCCCTAAAATTGAGATGAAAGCAAAGATGTCGACTCTCACCACTTTTATGCTGCTTGTTAGTGGAGAGTCTACCCAGTGCCATCAGCAATACAAAGACATAGAAGTTATGCAAATTGATCAAAATTATTTTTATTTTCAGATGACATGATCTTGTATGTAAAAAATGCTAAGGAATACACAGACGCACACACACTAGAACTCATAAGCAAACTCAGCAAGGTTGCATGATACAAAATCAATATATAAAAGAAATCAAAGTCGATATACTGAGAACTATGACACTTGCTAAGGAAATAAAAACATCTAAAAGAAAGAAGAATTAATCTATGCTCATGAATTGGAAGACTCAGTTTTATTAAGATGAAAATTCTCCCCTGTCAATGCAATCCCTATGAAACCCATTGTAGACTTTTTTTTTTTTTACCATAATTGAAAATCTGATGCAAAAATATATACAGAAAGGCAAAGGACCCAGGAAAGTTAGAAAAAATAGTGAAACTAAATCAGAGGATTCTCAATTTCAAAACTTACCACCAACTATAGTAGCCAAGAGCGTGTGGCACCGACATAGGTATAGATGTGCTGCTGATCAGTGGAATAGGATTGAGAATTTGGGTCAATTGAGTTTTGACAAAGAATCCGTGGTAATTCATTAAAGAAAGGATAACGTATTTAACAAATGGTACATTTCGTTCCCTTTTACTGGTTAAAATTTCTCTCTCATATTCTGTGTTTTGGTGATAGTCCTCAATTATTATTATTTACCAGAAACAGAGGCCGGTCAATTTGAAACTAATATTCACTTTTTCATTCTTTATTTTTTAAAAACCTTGATTTAGCTGGGGGCTCTTTGAAAACCCCCTTTACAATTGACTGTGAAATGTTAGCAAATGTGACTTAGTTCACAGCCAATAGCAGGTAAGAGGAAATGTTGGGTCTAGAAATGAAACGGGGGTCCTATTTTGACCTTGTCACTCCTCACAAGTTTACCTAATTGTCTTGGTGACCTGACAACTGGCCACAGTGAGAGAAGGTTTAATCACCACCTTCCAACCAGATGGAAAATACATACAGCAGGGTCAAGATTTCTGATTACAATATAGAGCCACCATCTCTGTCTTAGACCGCCAACCTCTTCATTTCCTATGATAGAAAATGAATTCCCAACACATTGAAGACAGTAATCTTGGATTTCTGTTGCAAGAAACCAACCTAATCTTTAATAATAATAAGCAAACTTTAATCTGTAATTACTGTCCTCGTACTTCTTCCTAAAGCAGTAACTTAAACTGAATCTAATAATCTTTATACGTTTTTGTAGGAGATGGTTATCTATAACCAACATATTTTTGGTGTATTGCTTTTTTAAGACCATCAGATAGATGTCTTATTGCTTACGACTTGATATTTATTTCCTCTCCTTTGCATGGGGTTGGATTTGCCTTTAGCATTTCTTTGCTTTAGATCCACTTTATAATTCACTTGTTTTCATGCTGAAGTAAACTTTTTGTTGTGCATCTATTGGGGGTCCTCTAGTGTGTGTCTGCCTGAAAATGTTGATCTTGTTTATGACAAACAGATATGCTTGGGATTTGATTCAAATTTTAACCTTCTATCTATACATTAAGGAGATTATGTTATTTTTCTATCTTCCATTGTTTCACTTCCAAAGTCTACTACTGGTATACTTTTTTATCCTTTAGAGATGATCGATTGATTTTCTTTTAATGTTTGAATTCACATATCTTATGGATTCTGGAAAGTTTTAAACGATTATCTGTATTTTTGACTTTTGAAAATGGCTTTATCTGTCCACCAAATCTGCTAATCTCCTTGCCATATTACATACTTCATTTTCTCCCTGGCCTGCACTCCTAGGAGATTCTTCATCTAGTTCTTTCTTCAAGCTTCTAAATTCTGTATGCTTTTATTTATAACATCTATTAACTCACTCATTGTGCCACCTTTAATTTCACTTTCTAGATACTTTTGTTTATAAACTTTTCTTCAAATTTTTCTAGTAACGTGGACAACCAGTAGTTTGTTGCTCTTTTTTTTTTTTTATCTGTTTACCTCTTATCCTCTATAATATTTTCTTAGATTACTGGAGATATCATATCTGTTGTATTTTTGCTGCCTTTGCTATTGCTATAATGCTGTTTATGCTGATGTTCATTCATGTTTTTTTCATATGATATCCAAGTATATGTGAAAATACTTGAGAATTTTGAAGAAAGTGCGTGTAGAGTGGTTTACAAGTGATCAGGAGAGGCACTTACAGTTACTTCCAGGTCCAGTATACATTGCATGTGGAAAAAATGTTAAAGTTGCTATTTGAGATGGCTGAATGGGCAAGAATTATCTCCAGGGGAGAGCTAGGTTGCTTTTAGAGACAATGATTAAGCAAACATTCCGGGAAGAATTAGAGGAATGGGGAAACTTTTGAACACATCATTAGGTCCAATGGACAAGATGGAAGTATTCACCGGGGGAGGGGAGGTTGATGACAAACTGAATCAGATTAGCAGTTACACACAGTGATATCAGAGTAGGTCTGAGTACTGGGAGGCCAGGGGCCTGGGACTTCTTCTGGAATAAGGTGAGCAGGCAAGTATCACGTGATAAAATTTTTCTTGATTGTCACTTCTAAGGAATTCTAAAACAAAATGGTCCTTCTCTCCTGAAGGACTCCACCTGTAAGGCGTGTAAAACTTGAGCAAAATACGATCTCTAAGGACTAAATGAAGTTTGATGGGGCTTGCTTAAATTCTGCTAAGGGTAGAATAGAACCCAAAGTCTTAGTCTGTGATAATAACAGTGTTTGCCCAATTTGTCATTAACAGTATAGAATAACTAAAAATAGAAAACTAATATCTCCTTTTATATTTCTATTACCAGAAATAACTTGCTAACTCTTCCAGGGCCCAGATTCTTCCCTTTGTAATGAAGAAATTAGACAAAATAATATGGTCATGTACAGCTCCATGTGGCTAATTTTTTTTAATATATTTTAAGTACACACAATGGAAACTCATCACAGTGTATTAATTTGGGTTTTACAGCTTAGTGTCGGAAGTGACTTTTTATACTTATTTTGTTAAAAGAACAATGGCAAGAAGATTTCAAACTGAACACTTGGAATTGTTAAGACCAGAGAGAATGAGGAGACATATATAATATACTTTGAAAATATTCAAAAATTTATTCTTTTTTAAAAGTTTTTGTTATAACTTTTTGTATCAATTTTATTCTTTCTGCAAAAAGTCAACTTAATGAATGTACTTGCTATATGCCAACTACAAGCTACATTTATTTCTAAATCTAACACTTTATGGGACATTTTTGTCCCTGTTTTGCAGATGAAGATGTAAAGCATTGGCTGTTTAATGCCCTGTGTTGTTACGCAGTGGGGCTTAGCCCCTCTGTGCCTGGTGCCTGCTCCCTCTGTCTTTGTGCTTTCCAACTGTCTATGATGTACAGGTTCAAGTTACACGGGCCATATGTTCCAGTTCACCAAAGGTGTGATAAAAGTTGCTTGTGGGTTCTGAGCTAGATATGTTACTTTTAAAATAACACTTTAACAGATGTTTTGTGTCTCTGCTCTCATCTTCTCAGCGTGCAATGTTACTATAAGCATGTGTGTTCCTGCCCAAGGGCTTTCCTTGGCCACGTAAGAGTGCTTACTTTCCCATAAAGCAGGCTGACATTGCCAGGAATTAAAGCTCTCAGGGGTATCCCTCAATCAGTGATGAACAGATATTGGCAGACAAATAAAGCAAAATATTTACATATTAATGGGGCAAATATATCCCACAGGCCCCAGTGAGATTTAGCCCCGGGTGGACAAGGTGGTTGCCTATTTGTCAACAGGCCCTGTGTGCTGGCTTCCGCACTTTCCCAAAGCTCCTTGTTCAACTACCTGTGTTTCATGAAATCACGTTAAAAAATTGACCTGCATTGAAATCTTTATTTCAGAGTCTGCTTACAGGAGTCTAAGCCAAGTACTATATAAAAATTTACTTCATTATTAGATGGCTACTTGAGGCTGCAGATAGAGTTTATGATTTACAATTAGTGCTGAAGCCATTCTTTTTCACACGCATGGTATTCCTGAATGGTCCTATTTATAGGAATGTTACATTTTCCACAAAAGCATATCTACCCACCCTCAAAGGGACCGTGTACACTGAACGAGGATCTCAGCTTTGACTACAGGGAAGTAAAGACCACAGGCCCTTCTTCCAGTTATTTTGATCCACACAGCCCTGAAAAACTATTGAATGAACCCTGTAGTCAATAATAGTGTCTTGTGTCTACGACCATACCACCCTGAACGCACCCCATCTCGTCAATAATAGTGTCTTGAATTGGTACACAAACCCTCTTCTCCCATATTGGATTTTAACAATGGTATTACATCTTTAGATATAGATTAATAGCTACGAGCTAGTTCAGAGAGAAGTGGAAGAATGAATAAAAAGAAATTTCAGCTTTTGTTCGATTTAGTTTGGAGTAATTAGGTAATACAATGTTTGATGCACTCGAACATAATTGAAAATAACTCACAGACATTATGTATTGAAGTGGTCAAGTATTTTCATGTCTGTTACAACTAAAAAATATGTATTTTAGGAATGACTCTGAATGCAATAATTTTAAGAATAAGGATTTTCTCTTGTCCAAAGTAATGTATCTAGAGTCATTTACCAGGAAAGCTGCAATGAAATCGTTCAATGGACATAATTTTGAGTGAAATAAGTATTGCCTTTCTGCTAGAATTTAATTTTTCAAAGCCACAGGAGTGACTTTTAAAAATTCTACACCCCTGGATTAATGGTTTTACTTTCCAATGACTTCCCATTCCCTTAGCAACTTCTAAGACTTGTCATCATTCTGCTGCTTGTATATCCCCAGGAGCATTTCAAGCCATTCGCCACATCCTGACCCTATTTTGGCCCAGTGGCCTTCTCTTGGGTCCTGTCGTACAGAGTCCCGTAGCCGCCTCAGGTCCAGTCTTCATGCACTATTCCCTTGGAGTGTGATCCTACTAAAGTAATATTTAAAAGGACGTTCACCACCTTAAATAGTAAGGAGTTCTGAGGTTAATGAGCCAGCAGAATGTATTTGAAGAGGGGTTATGTTCCAGCGATCAATAAGTATCTCAGGAAGGAAGCTTTGGGCTTGTTACAATCTGCAGTAATTTTTTAAATAGTTGAAGATAAAAGTGTAAAAGGATATTTGTGTAAAACGCTGGGAATTACTTGTAATTTTTCTTCACAAGTTCTGTATTATCACTTATCTATGGGGAAAATAGGTTCAAATTTATGTAATTTTAGATTTCTTTCAAATAATTTATTTTTTCCATGTCCTATTTTCTTACTTTATAGATAATTAGGCTAATATTTAAAGTGACTATAAGCTCTTTAAATTTAGCATTAGTTTATTTCAAACTAAGCAGAATAGCGTGATCGCGTATATCATAATTATTATTACAAAGTCACCTATGGCAACAGGATATATTATCACTTTGAAGCAATGTGCTAACAATGTTTCAGCTTGCACACATATTAATTTCAATTTGTATATTTTTATTACCTATTACTTTGACCTATAAAATAGATCTGAGATTAAATGTATTACTTTTTTTTTGCTTTAATAAATGATATGATGCACAAGTCATGATTTTTATGATTCTATCCCATAATGATAGAGAATATTTTAAAATTTGTCAATGTCAGTGTTAGGGCCAACTGCACACTGGTTAGATGGCTTTGTTGAGTGGTCCCCATTAATGCACCGGATCTATTGGCTTCGAATGATTTACCTGAAGGAGAATTGCAGTGAAAGGAACTCAGGCCGTGGCTATGATTAGTGTTGAAGTTATGTGTGAAAGGAGAAAGAAAGTCTGGATTGGTATTGGATGGCAAGAGGCCTGGAGATATGGAGAGCCATTGGTTTCATTGGTTAAAGAGGAATTTCAAATGTTGAGTGTATTACATAAGTAGAGGACCTCTGAGGCAGAAAAATCTATGGGGGATTTAGGCAGTCCCCAACTCTCTCCAGCACACAGTGAACTGATACTAAGGGATTTTCCAATGTCAATGAAGCCTTTTGCTGGAATTGGAGATGACCTTAGTTGTGTTGAGAAAAATTAAGAAAATAATATACACTTCTAAGTAGGACAAAATGGTACCGGGTTGAGCAGTATTAGCCCAAAGGAAATAAACGCAGTGTTTTCCTTGTGTTTTTTGTTTTCTGGAAGATGCCAACCAAGAATGAAACTGAATTCAAAATACTACCATCAAGTAGCCAAGTAATGCTGTTATCAAAAAACAAAAATGAGTCGTGAAATGTGTAAAACCTACATTTCTGAATGTAGGTGTTCAAAGTGTAGTTTCTGGACAGGCAGCATCAGCATCAACCTGGAACATTAGCAATACAGATGTTTGAACCTCAACCCAGACCCACTACACTGCAACTCTGAGGATGGGACCCAGTAATTGAGCTCTCTGGGTGATGTGGATAAAGGCTGAATTTGAGACACACTGCCTACATATTTCCAAAATTCCCCTAAGAGAATATGAATATTGAAAAAAAGACTGGATTCTTTAAAAGGCAAGCAGGATGGTAGTTTTGAAGTAAAAGTCAGTACAACATTGTTCTGAAGTAATAGATTGATAAAGTTTGGGCATGTGAGTTATACACATGATGATGACTTCATTTGAATCCATGTCTGATCAGTCATGATACCATTTTGGTTGCAGAAAGTTACTGAATGTTTTTGATTTAAGAAATAATTAAAATTCCTTTTAAAATACTCAGTAGGGCTGAGTACATTGGATACTTTTTCTTGTACTCCAAGAAAAAGTATTTGTATTTTAAAAGGAGTATGCTATCATATCAAACTAATTTATAGCTTTCATAGGAAAGCTATAACCCAATTTTAGCCCAAGAATATGGGGAAAGGGGAGAGGGAGGGTGGGGGGGAGGATGGGTGAAGGGAGGGCGATTGGTGGAATCACGCCTATGGTTCATCCTATAAGGGTACATGTGAATCTTTTCTAAATGTAGAATATAAATGTCTTAACACAATAACTAAGAAAATGACACGAAGGCTATGTTAACCAGTTGGATGAAAGTATTTCAAATTGTATACAGAAACAGTACACTGTGCCCAATGATAGTATTAATGTACACTATGATTTAATATAAAATAAAATAAAATACAAAGTAATTATTTTAAAAATATAAATTTTAGTATTATGTTCAAAGTTAAAAACTAGTCAAAGAGAAGCATACACCTTATGTATTTATAAGTGAATCTGGTATCTCCCCAAATTTACTTAAATTATATTTCTGCAATAAATTTAGGTACCATAAAATCATGGCAGCTTGATCATTAACTCTTTGTTCACTCAATTTACTATTCAGTAAAAGAAGAACATCTACCAATAAACGTGTGATTTTAGACAGTGCAACCAATTGTCTTTCCTTCTATTGGTCACATGAAATTTTTTAGTAATAGACTCTGGGGGTGAACAGCTAAACTGGTAAGAGCCTCTAAAATAGTACATGCCTTTGTAAATGGATAGAATGTGAAATTTGCTGTTAATACAGTAAAATCAGAGTCAGCTGCACGATTTTATTATAATGTTTGCCAAGTTATCTCAGCTGTACTCTTTCATGTCATGAAGTCCCATTCAGATAAAATAGTGGTAGCAACCCTGCTGTGTACCAGTCAACAGGTAATCCAGCTGGAAATCTTCATTCCTGATTTTCATCCTTCCTCAGCTGTGATTTCTGCCCTAAACAATAATTCAATGACACATATGGTTTTAATCTGAGCACAGCTACAGAGTTCCCTTTACATAAAGTGGGTGTTGTGTAATTTATTTTGCGTAATAAAACTAAATGCAAAACTATGAATCAACCTAAATTTTCGTAAAACTTGATTCTTAAGTAATTGGAAGTATTTTGGAGAATAGAATTAATTCCTCTTTTTGCTAAATGTAACTATGAGTCCATTCTAATAAGAGTTAGGGGCTTTATAAAGACTGCTGTCTTAATAATAATACCACAACACTGATTACATCATCTCCATCAGAAATTTTAGATAATATGTTCAAGCTCTTCATTGTTAACTCTTAGTTTTTTTATGGTAACTATTTTAACAATAATAATATGTCATTTTCTACATTTTTCTATAATAACCAAAAATATGTATTTTAGGCAAGGTCATCCTTGGTGACATTCTTTTTTTTTTTTTTTTACAATTTTAATACAGTTTTTTGCTTTCTTAAAATATGTACACTATTTTGGCACCCTCTGTGTATATATACATATGTGTATGTATATTTTTTGTTGTTGTTGTTGATTATTACCTTAGCTGTGCAGAAGCTTTTTGTAAAAAAAAACTTATTTATATATTTATTTATTTTTTATTATTTGGGATTGACTGATGCTACAAAGAATTAGGTTATACTGATTGCGGTTGTTAGGTAAAGAGATAAAGTCCCTCTGATAATTGTGTCCCACCAAGATTTAATACAATCAAGTGTGATTTAAAAATTACATGCTGTATGTGTTTAAAATAAATCAATGCAATTATTATAATTTTTTTTTTTACAGTTTTTGGCCAGGGCTGAGTTTGAACTCACCACCTCAGGCATATGAGGCCGATGCCGTACTCTTTTGAGCTAAAGGCACCTCCCATCACTGCCATTATTTTGAATCTCAAATGCTGATCTTAAATCTCAGATTGATAACAGGCAATAGTTTACCTTGTCATCAAAATATAAAAAAATAAGAACACAGAAACGGTGACAGGGCAGAACATTCTATCAGATTCTCCCATAGTTAGGAATGTTGACCATCTAATTCCATAATACGTGACCGTCAGAGGCCTGTTTTACTAAGTTGTGTGAAAACATAAAATGCCTTTGCTAATAATGAAATGGGAGAAGCATAAGGAAAATGTGACATCAAATCCTGTCCAGTAGCACCATTAATTCACTACAAGCTGTGGATGGTAATTCTTTAAAAATAAAATAGGGATAATATCAGTGAAGAAAAAGCAACGGGAGGGTAAGAAACTTTCTTGCCTTTTTAGTAAATATAGTATCCACTGGTGAGATTGGTCATATTTGAAAAGCATCTGAAAATTCCTTCGGTGGTATCTGTTATCACCAAATGCGATAAACTAGCTGTCTAATTCCACATCTAGCACAGGGCTGGGGAGTGCTCTTAACTTCTCTAGAACAGACACTATCTGAATAGCTGTATTTTCAGATCATCTAGGAACCCCTGATATGTCTGAATTAACAAACCAACATGCAAAACTCATGCTGCAAAGGAGTTTTCTCCATTCTGTCTTCAACCTAACACAGGGAATGCTAGACAGAACCCTAACATGGCATGTAAGCAATGTTCAGATAATGCCCTGACTGCTGAATTCATATCATCCTCTCACTAGGGAGCCATCAGCCTCAGAGATTAAATAAAAATAAAGAAGAGAAAGAACCCATTCTTTTGGTTGCCAACTGAAAATAAATTAAAATCTGCTTCCTTTTTAACTATGTTCAATTGTCTTTGTCCACAGGGACCATGCTTTGAGAAATATAAAAGAATATATTTAGTTCTTGATGAAAGAATAATAATTTAGTAATATCTCCTAGAAAAAAAAAAAAGCAGTTAATCTGCACTTATACAAAACCATTTTCCTGTCCATGAAGTTTTCAGATGTAAGACTCTAAAATGCTTTGGACAACATTATCTCAACACCCCAGCATAATGTTTTAAATTCCTCATTTAAAAGAAAAAAACAGAAAAATTTGAATCATGCATATGGTAAGAGGCTTTTCTTATCTCTCAGAAGTCAGCAGTAGAGTTGAAATCATGAGTCTTAATATTGAGGTGATCTTCTTAGCATAACATTTTTTCCATCAGAATAATGTAAGCAAGGCATCAACAAGTCAGATATGTGGTTTAAAAATGCATAAAATAGCCTTATGATTAAAAAAATAATAAATCAGATGCTTTTTGTTCTTGTTACACTACATAAACTATTCTGACTTTTTTATGATTGTTATCTGCTTATTTTTAAATCACAAATAGGCAGTTGTGGAATTGTTGACTCATAATGAACTTCTGGTGATAAGAAATGAAAAGAAGGGATAGAAGGAACAAATTTGTTTTTAAAATGTATTCAGGTAAATACCATTATATGAATTGAGCTTTATAGTTCATATGCAAGGGTATTTTCTGTTCCTTTTCTTTCTCTCTTTCTCTCTTTCTCTCTTTCTCTCTTTCTCTCTTTCTTTCTTTCTTCTTTCTTTTTCTTTCTTTCTTTCTTTGCAGTTTTTGGCCAGGGCTGGGTTTGAACCCACCACCTCCAGCATATGGGACTGGCGCCCTACTCCTTTGAGCAACAGGCACCACCCATGTATCTTTTCAACATAGCATTCTCATTAAAAAACTATCGAAAAGAGATTTAAGTAGTTAACAAACTATAATCTTCATCTAAAAGCAAGATGAACCTCTATGTTCTCAGGGAAAAAAAAAAAATTCCCTCTATTGAGTACAACTAACCTAGTTTTTTTTTTTTTAATTTCATTTGCACTCTAAGTGAACCTCATTTAAATCCTTACTTTTAACTGCAAGGCTTAAATGTTTTCTTATGAACTTACAATACAGAGTGTGCACAAAGCTTTATTGTAGTGCAGAGTTCATATCCATATGCTATTTTTCTGGATTTAGTATGCAGAAATGTTAACAAGCATTGAGTTGGACCACCAGGTTAGATATTATTACTTGTCTTCTCAAATAAAATGATTTAATCTGTTGCTCATATTGCTCATATTTAATACATATTCCGAGGAGTAAGCTCCCAAGCAGTCCTGAGGAATGTAAACTACTGACTCCACACCCACTTTGTGGAAGTCACTCTGTGAACTTTCGTGCAGTTTGTTAAAAAGAGCCTGACCTTGTCACCGTCTTTCGCTGGAATAGCCCTTACAAGTTTGAGGACAAAAATAATAGCACTCATTGCATAAGCTATATGACCTTGTGCTGTAGCTATTGTTATATATAAATTTTTAAAAATCAAACTGAAGCTTAGAGAGCGAAGTAGGTGGATCAATGTCACATAGTTCCTAAATAGCACGTAATAAATATGTTCCCCTGACACTATCAGAAAATAATTGTATGTTATTGTAAATAAATACTTGGATTTTTTCCAAGGTCAATACTCTGGTCCTTGGCATGACCTAGAATAGTCTCTAATTTGTCCAAATTACAACTGCTTGGCACAGGCTTCCTCTGCCCCCGTCTCGCCATCAGATGTGTGATTAGCTTGGATCACAGTATAGACAATAACGTATAATGAAGGTGCTTATTTTAATTTAACAGTTCCAGTGATTTCCAGGTCGTGTGACACTTTAAGAAAACCTAATCAAATTCCAAGTTACCGCTCATGACCACTATAGTACAACATTTCCTCTCATAGTTATTTCCCAAATGGAAATAAAGGTATTTGAGCAAAAAGATCCATACAGAAACATTCATATAGCCAAGAACTAGAACCATTCCAAGAAGTCAATAGAGTGATTAACCAAAGGATGTTATCTTCTTCTAAGAGGATAAAATTCCACACAAAAATTTCTGATACAGCCACAGCATGGATAAATCTCAAAACCAAGTTGTACAAATTAAATCAGACATACAAAAATATATTGTATGATTATACACTGCGTACTGTATATGCAGTCGGAGAACATTCATTGTTCCAACAATGATGGTTTGGGTCCCGGAAAACGGGGTAAGGCCCAGAAACAGACATGCAGCTTGTCAGGGAATAATAACATTCTATATTCTGATCTCTAGATCAGGGTTACATGACTGATCAAGTTTCATGGCTTAAAGATGTTTAAAATGTACATGTACATGTTTAAAAGGTATGAATTTTATGTATTTTCAATACAACTTGATAGGGATTCAAACTTATTTAATAATCAAATAGTGTGCCTGGATCTTGTACTAACATTCACCTTATCACTAATATTTATCAAGAAATAAGGTTAAGCACCTATAGCAAATTTGAGGGTTTCAATTATCTGTGTGATTTATCAATATAATAAGCTGAGAATTTCATCATTATTTGTTATGTTAATGCTAAAAGCATTTCAGAGTAGCGAAAAAGCCATGTAAATACTTCCTCAAGTCCATAATCAGATTATAGGCAGCTATACTGATCCTTTAAAGAATCTTTGGTACTTACTCTTTTGAGTGAACAGCCTTAGAAGTATTATAGAAGATCAAAGGGTTCAGTAACTCCTGGTTCAGTTCTGGGAGGTAAACAAGAAAGGCTTCTTCTTAGTGCAGATATTTTGACCACATTACTTACCAGATGCACTGTGATGCATCCTGGCCTAAAGGTTGTGGATTACAATTTTCCAAGAGAAAAACTAAGTCATTCAACAGAAACCTTTCCAGAGGAATGGTATCATAAAATATTTCAGAGAATGTTGATACTTTCAAAAAGGGACGTTAATACAAAATGAATGTTTTACTAGATTATAGCCTATTTGCAGAGTTAAAATAAAGTAATATAGTACATGCCTGTGAGCAAGAATTATCTGTTCTCACCTATTGACCAGAAAATATTTTGTCTACAGCTTGTAAAATGTTTTATAAGTATAGATACAGAGTTTTCTATCACATCAAAGATGTCATCTTCAAAAGAAAAACCTGTATTTAATAAAAATTTCCTATGAAATTTTTTAGCATCCAGGCTTCTCTTGTTCCCCCTACAAGAAATTGAATAAGGCCAAATAATTTTGATTCTGTTAGTTGATCATACCTGTGAAAATGGATATGATGATGCTAGATTTTATGAGATTCTCAGGAGTGTCACTGCTGTTATTGAATTGCTTTGCAGAAAATTTTGTCCCTAGCTTATTTTGGTTTTTTATTATTTCACAATATTAAGGTTTTTGTACCCTGGATTTACACAAACACATGCACTATATATATATATATACACACATATACATACACACACATACACATATATATTTGCACATACACACATAGCATGCATGGGATATCCTGGCTGTGGTGTCAGTATACAAATACAAATACCTTAGGGCTGGGCACAGTGGCTCACACCTATAATCCTAGCACTTTGGGAGGCAGAGGCAGGTGGATTGCTCAATCTCAGGAGTTAGAGACCAGACTGAGCAAGAGGGAGGCCCTGTCTCTACTAAAAACAGAAAAACTAGCGCAACATGCAGCAGGTGTCTGTAGTCCCAGCTCTTAGGGAGGCTGAGGTGAAGAGGATCACTTGGGCCCCAGGGTTTGAGGTTGTGTGAGTTATGATTCCACAACACTACCTAGGACAACGGAGTGAGACTCTACCTCAAAAAACAAAACCAAAAAAAAAAAAAAAAAGAAAACCCAAATACAAATACTTTAAAAATTTAGAATGATTCAATAAATAAGTAAGCTGTAGCACATTGTAGTTATTAAAGATTTTAAACTCTGTGGATGATAAACAGTTTAATTTGACATCCTGCTCAGGATATACAAAGAAGGTAATAAAAATCTAAATAAGAATAAATAAGTTAATGGGCATATATGACAGATAATTCACCATGCATTCAATTGTATGGCAACTATCATTAAATCAAATATGAGTTTATATTTATTATACCTTTAAAAATTATATTCTACCTATTTCCTCTAGCCACTAAAAAAGATGTCAGACAAGTTAAAATCAAATACAAAGGTAAAATTAAGCTGTGTGGATTTACTATTTCGCTCTATGTTCATCTTTGAATTCTCATTTTGAGTCATAATAGCTGAAAAGCACTTTAAAGAACATCTATTTTGAGGTCATTCTTGTGTATATGTGTAAAAGTTAAATGTATTGCCACAGATTTATAATTACGGGCAGAGACAGAACAAAAATCCAGTTATAAACTTTTAATTTAGAGCTCCTAAAGTTTAATATTTACTTTAAGTCATTAAAATTTATTTGATTCTGACATTTTTTTGTAAATCTTCCATTTAATTTAAAAGAAGCATTTTCCTCACTTAATTCAGGCATCAGTATTATCGAACATATGTGTTTTCTCAGTATTAAGACAAAAACTTTAGTCATGGAGTTTTTCTTTACATGTGTCAACTGTTCACTGTGCTATCATAGAATCAAGAAGGCACACACATGTAGCCATTTTAAAAGCACTGACCTCAGCTTCTCAAAATTAAAAAGACTGTAAGATACTATTTTCTGTGATTACAAAAATCTTATTTATAAGCTCATTGAAACACCAACTAAATTCAAAAGGTATCAGTTGACCACTGGGCTAAGTAGGATTTGGAATAGTAAATTAAGATTAAAAAAAAAATCCTTGACCTCAAGGAACTTACAGTGCAGTTGAGTAAATAAAGACACATCTCAACTAAGACTACAAGAATTTGTCTCTTTATTAAACAGTAATAACTATTTAAAAAATTATTTAAAAATACAAAGCGAGTGTCTATAAATGGATGTTCAATATAAACATTGCATCCAGAACTATACCAAGCATCCAAACATGTATATAGGACATTTACTTTTTCCTTGAAAAGCCTACATTGTGTTAGAAGAGATAGCTAGATAAATCAGAGGGTACAACGTAAAGGGCCCAGTGTTCAGATGGGGTTATTTTCACTAAATATAAAGACCTGAGTGAATAACAGCAAGAGTACCTACTCTAGTCTAGGTCCAGAGAAGACCATAAAAGTCTTTTCCATGTAAAGATAACTTGGTTTTCTACATGTGGCTCAGCAGTTCTTCCAGGACCATTTCCTATCCCCAGTGCATGCTTTTGTTAGGGTTATCAAAGGTCAAATGATGATATGTGGCTAGATTCATCTCTAGATTCTCTATCTTATTCCATAGATCTACATCTCTATTGTGGTGCTAGTACCATGCTGTTTTGATCACTATAGACTTGTAGTATAACCTGAGTCTAATAACATGATCTCTCCATATTTGTTTTTACTTCTAAGGATTGTATTGGCTATTTGGGTTTTTTTCCTGGTTCCAAATGAAACAAAGTACTATTTCTTCTAGTTCTTCAAAATATAACATTGGTGCTTTGATGGGGATTGCATTAAATCTGTAGATGACTTTAGGTAGTACAGACATTTGTTATTCCATTTGTTAATATCTTCTGCTATTTCTTTTCTCAGGGTTTCATAGTTCTCTTTATAAAGAT
This sequence comes from Otolemur garnettii, assembly GCF_000181295.1. Lineage (NCBI taxonomy): Eukaryota > Metazoa > Chordata > Mammalia > Primates > Galagidae > Otolemur > Otolemur garnettii. The sequence goes on along the minus strand of NW_003852449.1, from coordinate 10,886,263 downwards.
CTTTCAGATCCTTTGTTAGATGATCTCCCAGGTATTTCATCTTTTGGAGATACTTTAAAAGGAATAGTCTTTGATTATATTCTTGGCTTGACTATTGTTGGTATATATAAAAGCTACTGACTTATGGTATTGATTTTGTATCCTGAGACACTGCTATATTCTTTAATCACTACTAAGAGCTTTGTAGTTGAGTCCCTAGAGTTTCATAGGTACACAATCATGTCATCCACAAGCAGCGAGAGTATGACCTCCTCTGTCCCAACTTGAATACCCTTCATCTCCTTCACTTGCCTGATTGTGATGGCTGGGACTTCCATTACTATCTATGTTGAATAGCTGTGGTAACAGTGAGCATCCTTGTCTAGTTCCAGATCTGAGTGGAAATACTTTCACTTTTAGTCTATTCAGTATACTGATTTGGGTTTGTTGTAAATGGCTTCTATCAGTTTAAAATGTGTCCCACCTAACCTTATTTTATTAAGTGTTCTTATCATGAAAGGATGCTGGATATTATCAAATACCTTTTCTGAATCAATTCAGAGAATTGTATGGTCTTTGTTTTTAATTTTATTTAAGCAGTGAATTATATGTATGGATTTACATATATTGAACAAACCTTGCATCTCTAAGATAAAACCCACTTGATCATGGTATATAACTTTTTTAATGTGTTCTTGAATTCTTCTTGCTAAGATCTTATTGAGTATTTTTGCATTGATATTTATTAATATTTGTCTGTAGTTGACCCACATCTCTCACCATTGACAAAAATTGATTCTCAATGGATGAAATATTTAAACTTAAGACATGAAACAAAAAATATTCTAGAAGAGAGTGTGGGGAAAATGTTTGAAAATATTTGCCTGGGAAAAGACTATTAGGAAGATACCCCCCACACACAAAACCCTCCTGGCAATTGCACTAATGCCAAAAATAAATAACTGAGATTTGATCAAACTAAAAATTTTCTGCACTGCTAATGGTACCACAACCAAAGCAAACAGACAACCTTCAGAATGAAGTAAGATTTTTTCATGTTATGAATCTGACAAAAGCCTAATAACTAGAATCAATAGATGACTCAAATTAAACAACAAAAGAAAAGCAAACAATCCCATTTCTATGTGCACAAGAGACTTGAACAGAAACTTCTCTGAAGATGACAGACGAATGGCCTACAAACACATGAAAAAAGTGCTCATCATGTTTAATCATCAGAGAAATGCAAATCAAAACCACTCTGACATATCACCAAACTCCAGTAAGATTAGCCCCACATCACAAAATCCCCAAACTTCAGATACTGGCATGGATGTGGAGAGAAGGGAACACTTTAACACTGCTGGTGGGACTACAAACTAATACAACCTTTATGGAAAGAAGTATGGAGAATCCTCAAAGAACTAAAAGTTGACCTTCCATTTGATCCCACAATCCCATTGCTAGATATCTACCTAGAGGAAAGATAACTTGGAAACGCCATATGAAAAAAATGGGGTATTACAAGAGTTTTAGGCAGAAAGAACAATACATGAAAAGCTTCAAGTTTGGAAATAGCAGAAATACATTTGTAGAACCACAAGTACAGGTTGGACAATTAAGCGAAGTAAGGTTAACACTCCAAAGGAACTTATTAGACAGCTAATAACTTTGTTTTTGATATTTGAAGTCAAATTAGTGTGTCTTCAATATGGTCTATGGACATTCACAGAGGAAACTAAATAAGGATCCATAAAATCTTTATTTAGGAATTGAAACTTGACATAACCCTTGAAATAACAGCATTACTTTGATGGGTAGAAATGTGGGCAGGAAGAAGTTAGGCTGCTTGAAGAGTTAACAACATTAACAAAGGAAGCAAATTAAAAATATATATTAGTATCTTTCAGTATCATTATGAAACATTGATAAAAGGATTAAAAAATAATAGTGAAAACACACACCTTGGTTGTTGTTAAAGGGTTTTGTAAGCCACGTTGATAAATTGTATAAAAGCCTGTAGTATTTCCTAAACAAGAGTGTACTTTAATTGCATAGTCTTTTTGACCAAAAAGAGAAAAAATAAAATGTATAAGCTTGGTAAAAATATCCTATACCTTGATTTGGGTGATGGTTACTCAGGTATATACATTTTTTCAGTACTCATAAACTTATACATGTTCAGATTATACATTTTACTTAGGAAAAATACTTTAAACTATAAATCTATAAATAAGTACACAAATTCATTTATGCAAGTAAAGAGTAAGAAAACCCACAGTTAAGAAAATAAGTCACAGTTGGACTGTTCAACTGTTACCACTGTGACAAGTTATGAAAGGAATGTATATGAATGCCACTAAAACAATAAATGCCTTTTCTTAAAATAAAAGTAAGGTGATAACCAAAATTTTAAAAGCCAAATACACAATTGGTCACTTAGATACTTATAAAATGGAAAAAGTTACTATTTAAATTCACCTTTACCCACTTTGAAAGGTCATGTTCTCTCCAATATAACGTAATTCTTACCAAGTTCAACAAATGCTAATGCCTTGTTCAACTACAGCACTCTCATCATTCCTTATTTTCTTTCAATTGCGGTAACAAGCTACCTTATAAAGATAAATCCATGAAAAGTTATAAATGTAAATTAAAGAAATACATAAACACATACCAATATTGGTATTACTAATGTATGTAGTGACGAATTATAAATAATAATTCAAATGCAAACAAAATTTTATTATAAATATCCTATGCAATTCTGCAGATTCTATCTCATATTTGAAAAATGCCACATATGAACATGTGAGTGCTACACATATGTCACTATTTAATATTTTCTTCTCTATTACAGTCTACAAGAAATACAGAAAAACTGAATGGCTCATGAAGCATGAGGTCAAAGTTCTTTCAGTGGGCTATTGCTGGCTAAAGTGGGTTTATGCTGAAAAATAACTCAGACAAATTACTGCTGTTTATTAACACTTAGCACTTTAGTAGAAATAGGACACTAAGAAAAAAGATACCATGCCTATGGAAAGGCAAACACAGGTTTAGAATAATGAAAGTATATAAAATAATTTCTTATTGGGTGCATAAATCGATCTATTTCAAATGAGCACCAACATGTGTTCATTTATTTGGAATTCTTTCCGTGCCTTGCTGGTCCAGAAGACGTTTGCTTCTTCTTACTTTTTCCTTAAGTAAGTCAGTGCTTACATGTACGTATTGTAATTGTAGGTACTCTCCTTCCTAGAAATGGTGGAAAGATTCAAGGAACACAGCTTCGAATGTAGTGGTCCAGCACTATGTAAGACATGTTCCAGAAATGAAGTTGGAAAAATTGGGACAAAGAAAGACTTTTTGCCTAGATGAAGAAATATGAGGATACTCCTGACCCCCTGAATGAGGACAAAGGGTTTAATACTCATTCCATGAAAACTGATTCTGAGTCAAAGAAAGCAGTGATAGAAAGTGGTCTATAAAGCCATTGATAAATTCAAGAAAAAGAGCTGACTGTGGGTATTTGATTTCTAACCTCAAATGTCAGTGATAGTCATTGTTCTCAAATTACTATTTTTGTTCTCAACGGCCAGGGGACAAAAACAATTTAGTTCACTCAGTTGAAAAATGGATATAAATTATTAAGATACAAGTCTGAAAGAAAAGAATCCAAATGGCATCGCCACTGTTCGCATGTTATGAGATCTCTCTGGACACTTTCTGTACTTTGGAGAACGGGGATTTGTTGACATCTCAGCTTGCGTTTAGTTCCTGTCCACAAATTCAAAGTCACTACAAGCTACAAAGAATCTTATGCACATTTTTACACAAAGTACAGAGCACGGCACTCAGCAGTGCATTTATCAAAGCTAAAGATGCCTGCCAGCTTATGATATTTTTAATGTGATAAATTCATAATTATAATTTGACAAGGAGGAAATTGGCAAAGATTTTAGCAATAATCTCTTACGAATTAATGGAAATATATTTTGAGAGAGAATGTGAAGTTTGTTTTTTAAAACAATTGTTTTAAATGCAGAACAACATAGAATAGATGAGATGGTCAATGTTATTATGAAACTTCCCTTTATCTCTAGACATTGGAGGGATTTCTAAGACTTCACATTGATCAATTTATCCATTAACAACAAAAATATGTATGAAATATCTGCTATGAGTCAAGAACTGTGCTAGACTCCAAAGATATGAAAAAAAATTATATATCCTCTTCTTAAGAGGTTATGGTTTCCAGAATAGACAGATAAAAAAGCAAATGATCAGACAGTCAAATAGAAAAGTGCGATTTTGTGAGTGTGACAAAGAAGATGCAGGAAGTGTCATTAGAATTTCTCACAAAAAGTTCTAACTTATGGTTGTAATTTGCTCCTTTAACAAATTAACACAAATTTAGTGGCTTAAAACAACAAAAGCCACTATTCCCTTCTAGCTTTAGAAGTCTGAAAAGTTATTTATACTGGGCTAATTCACTGTTTTGGGAGGTTTTTGGGGGGGAGTTTGTGGGGTTTTTTTGGCAGTTTTTGGCCAGAGCTGGGTTTGAACCTGCCACTCTTGGTGTGTTGGGCCAGTGCCCTACTCCTTGAGCTAAAGGCACCACCCAACTAATTCAATGTTTCAGGACAGTTTTCTTCTGGAGGTTCTGAAAGGAGAATGTGTATTCTGACCTTTTTCCATTTCTTTCTTTTTTTATTTTATTTTATTCTTTTGACGGAGTTTCACTATGTTGCCCTCAGTAGAGTGTCATGGCGTTACAGCTCACAGCAACCTCAAACTCCTGGGCTGTTGTTTAGCTGGCCCAGGCCAAGTTTGAACCCACCAACTTTGGTGTATGTGGCTGGTGCCATAACCACTGTACTACAAGTGCTGCACCCTTTTTTCGTTTCTGGTGGCCGCCTGCATTCCCTGGATGTGGCCCCTTCCCTCTGTCTTTGCTCTATCAATATATCTCCCTCTACTTTCACTTCAGCTCTATCTGCAACCCTCTTATAAGGATCATTGAGAAACACCGATTTACTTCATATGACTTCCGTGAAGATTAATGTTTTAACGTGCTTTGCAATCATTGGCATACACTCAACGTTAAATATAACACTGTTATTATTATATTTATCAGAGAACTTGAGACGTTTTATATAGTCGCTTGGTATCTATAAAAACAAAAAATAAAAAACAACTTTTTAATGTGCTAACATAAGCTCTCGTCACTTAAAAATAGAGTTGGTTATAGTGCAAAGACTTTTAAAACTACCATTCCTATGACTGCAACAGCACAAATTTCTGTTGTATAGTGTTTCTCAGTTCCAAATAGGAAATGTTAAACTGCTTACAGCTTCACCTACAGAACCTTTAAGAAGCAAGTAACTAGTTTTATTTTCTCACAAATATTTGTGCATTTTCAACAAGATACCTATTAAGTCTTTCTATGTTTGGGAATAGTCTTGTTCAGTAGAAGCCCTCAAATGCACTTTTAGTTTTCTTATATTATAAATGTTTCTCAAATTGGCAAAAATCAGTTTAGAACCGCAGTGCACTTTCACAAAGTTATTTCTTAAATGCATTTTAGTCCACCCCTACTATACTGTGTAGTTCCTGTTTTCTGGAATTAGCAGCATTTTTTGTTGGATTAGGTCTGATGACAGTTATATTGGGGGGAACCAGAATCCAAAACCAAATCAAAAATGATTTACCATATTAGCCAAAGACCAGTAACAGTAGTGCCTAAGACCAAGAGTCCCCTGATTGCACCCCTCTTTTCTTTAGTACCAATTAATCCTGGGTACTACTCTTCCCAATTCCAGAGTGGTCTGCTGGTACTGCTGTTTACTGTGATAGCAAATAGACCAATCAAATTCTATCCCTTTCTAAAATTTGAATATCACTAATCAGAGCAAAATGACAGAAGATCATTCAACTTCTATTCTCCCAAGATCAAAATGGAAAAAACTAGTCATCAGCTCCCAATTTTCAAGCTTCATTAAGATGTAAGTCTTTAGACATGTAAAGAGGAAATTCCTTGTGAATCTCAGTGTCCTAGTAATAAATTTATTTTAATATAGCCTGAGTTGCATTCTGCTACTCACAAAAGTCTCTTCGTTAATATTATGTCAGCATGTGTGCACCAAGTACGCTCATTCCAAAAGCCTTTCTATGATCTGAATTAATTTCTGAAAAAGAAAAAGGAAACAGCTCCAAGCTGCATCCAGCTTAGTGAATTGTTTCGGCAGCTGCAGACCAAAGGGCTCCTTTAACATTCTAATGGCACAGAAAAGGCTTCTACAAAAGGCTATGGATTTTAACCACACCCCCAAATCCTGGAATTATAATACCAGTGATAGTTTCATCTTCCAACACCAAGAGAACAACAGTCTTTCATGGTTAATTTCTTCCTCATATCCTATTCTCAATGAAAGTCTGTGAAGAGAAACTCCTGGCAGACTAAACACTAACCTGATCAACTTCTCACTCTGCTCAGATGCATCCAATAGTACAGAGATGATTGAAAACAGCCACATCTCACCAGCCCCTCACAGACCATGGGAACAGCCGCACCTCACCAGCCCCTCACAGACCATCAGACCTATAACTTTAATTCCACAAGGAAACTTGGAGACAGGGGCAAAAGTTAAGGACTAGCAACAGAGAGAAATCCAAGTCTGGAGAACCCACTAAGGAGGCCAACTAATTAAATTATCAATGTAGATGGTAAAGCAATAGCAATAATGGTTAGTAAGACTTCAGGCAAAAGATTCCATTAAAAATATTATTTTTGAATCCTTTCTCAGTCTACAAACTTTTCTAACTGCTCCTACACATACTCATGACTAGAACATGAGCTTGTGCAGTCAATGCCTGTTGCAGATAGGTGTATATTAGTGCCAGGACTTAACTTTATGTGCCTTATCTCTCTAAGCCTGGCTCTTTTTAAGTCTAACTTTACTTTTTTTAATGTTTTGGGCCTGAGGGCTTATACTTATTTACATAAGGCTATGGAGAAGGAACACTTCATGAAATTCCCACCTGGAAATGGAAACACTTCTATGAAATGCACTAGTTAAACTTGGTGATAAGTTCCTTTTACCAGCCATCTGGTTTAATTCTGCAAAATGCAATGTCTTCGTGACAAAAAAGAAATAAAAGTACCAGAAAGGATTATTTTTTTTAAGTTGGAAAATATAAAAAGTGACAGATTTTACAGAATTCCCTATGAAAAGATCACTCAATATTTTTCACTGTTTTGCCTGCATTGAAGCCCTTGAATGCTTGAATATATAACTCAGTGAAAAATGCTCATAGATGTTATAACCAGACTGTCTTTGATAGATAGTTACTTCCTTAATCAGAGCTGGAAAGGATAATTACTGCTTATTATCTTCCCATTTCAAAGCAATTAATGACTACTGTACTAAAATATTTCAGAACAATTTTGTTTACCTTACACAGATCCAAAAAATATGTAAAGTCATTTTTTTGTTTGTTTGTTTTGTTTTGGTTTTGAAACAGAGTCTCAATAGAGTGCCACCCTCCATAGAGTGCCATGGTGTCACAGCTCACAGCAACCTCAAACTCCTGGGCTTAAGGGATTCTCTTGCCTCAGCTTCCCAAGTAGCTGGGACTGCAGGTGCCCACCAGAACACCCGGCTATTTTTTGGTTGTAGTTGTCATTGTTGTTTGGTGGGCAGGGGCTGGATTTGAACTCAACAGCTCCTGTGTATGTGACTGGCAGGCACCCTGGCTGCTTGAGCTGTAGGTGCCAAGCCATGTAAAGTCATTTTTATGCTTAAAAGTAGCGTTAGAACTTAATAATTCTTATTATTGTTCCATTTCTGTGAGAAGTAATAGATTTCACATTTTAATAACCTATTTACCTCAATATTAAATGAGGTAATATTAACCTATGAGGTAATGCGGCATTTAATATTGAGGTAAATAGGTTATTAAAATGTGAAATCTATTACCTCTCACAAAAATGGAACAATAATAAGAATTATTAAGTTCTAATGCTACTTTTTTCCTGTATGCTCTTTCTCATTGATTCTAAGAACCAGGATATGCACAGTCAACATGATGCTTTTTAAACAACTTATTTGCATATTATATGCTACCAAATAATATAGTGGGAAGAAATGGCATGCTACAAAAACCAGAGGAGTTCATTTAAGTTGACTGGAGCCTGGATTTTATTTTCTTTGTGGTTTACTCTCTTAGCTTGTTTCTACTTTATTGTTTATAATAATGAACATGAGGCAAGCAAGAAAAAAACAAGTTATAAGACTAAATATTTCCCTGTAAAAGTTCATGTACAAATGGCTAATTAACGTAGTTTATGTGTGGGAGGGACTTTCTTATGAAAGATGAGAATTTTTCACATAGTTCTACTTAATACAAGAAATAATAAAAGGTGATTACATTGGATGTTTTCTTATTGTATTTTATCGTTCCTTTGGCATCAGTTTAGTGGATTTTAATCCTACTTACAAAGGCTCAACTTACTGTGTCAAGTGCTGAGTCCCAAGTGAGGGCACCCATGAACTTGACTGCATCTAACATGATACCTCACTCTCCTTCAGCTACTGCTGGTGATGCCTCTATGGACATAGCTGGTGTCAGTTTCTTAGGGCTGCTATAACAAAGTACCAAAAATTGGGTGGCTTAAAAAATTGCCTTGCCTTACAGTACTGGAGGCTAAAAGTTCCCAACACAGGTGTTGGCAGAGCTGTACTCTCTATGATGCCTTTAGAGAAGAGGGCTTCCCTGCATCTTCTTGGCTTCTGGTATTTGCAAGCAAGTATTGTTTTTTTCTTTTAACTTTCAGATATATTATGCTAAGCACAGGGCCATCTTCTCTATAGATTCACATTAGATTGTATCTATGCACAGTTGTTTCGGTGTCTAAATTTTCCCTTTTTATAAAGATACCAGTCATATCTGATTAAAACCTGCCTTAGCAAATTCATTTTACTAGTTCACCTCTGTAAAGATCCAATTTCCAAATAAGGTGACATTGTGGGTACTAAGAATTAGGAGATATATATATATATATATATATATATATCTCTTATATTTTAAAGGGTGATACACAGTTAAACCCATGACACTCCTAGCCTCCTTCCAATGAGAACTGATAAAATCACAAACCTCTTTTAGCGTACAGGCAATATCTTCCTATTCAATGCTGGGGCTTTCCTGTTATGTTAGAATTTCATTCTCTTGGCTCTTGAGGAGATGGAGATTAGGCTCAGAGATAAAGTGGCATCCTCTTTTGAGACAACTATAATACCTAAAATCTTTAAGGAGGGAGTGAGGTATATTGGTGGTTCCATTAGCAAGAAAAGTTCAAGGTGATTTTGGATCTCAAATTTCTCAGCCAATTCGTGATGACCCACACATTCCTTCCCCATGTACTGTGTACAATTTGCGCTTCCATCAGCACTTCCTGAGGGCTCCACTTGCTCTGTTTAATCCTTACAACTATTCACTGGAGATTATAAGTTGAGCTTTCATAAACAGTCTAGTGCCAATGTCCTTATGATAAAATGATTTTTTTCTTCTGGGTAGATACCTAGTAATGGGGTTGCAGGATCAAATGGGAGGTTTGAGTTTTGGGGGGATTCTCCATCCTTCCTACCAAAAAGGTTGTATTAGGTTGCAGTCCTAACTCAATTCTAATATGAAGCCAGTGGTTGGTAGATGATCTAATACATACGCACAAAAGGGAAAAACTCAAATCAACTCAAGACGGGGGACAAGGAACCAGGGATCAGGGAGAAGGGAGGTAGGAGGGAGTTGGGGTTTCTGGTGTATGGCACGCTTCTTGGGGGCAGGACACAATTATAAGAAAGATCTTACCTAACAAATGCAAACGCAAATAGTGTAACCTAATTCTTTGTACCCTCAGTGAACCTGAAACAATAAAAAAAAGAAAAGAAAGAAAACATAAAAAACAAACAGAAACCTTTGTTTAATCTGAACCACTTTGGTAGACTAGTCACAGTTTCACACTGTAATTCTACTATGCATTCCTTTCATGCTTATGAAGTTTCAGTTCTATTTTTATTGAGCACATGGATATCCTTTTTTATACCTTTTCAATTTTTCTTTAGTAATATTTTACATTCTCTTATTAATTTTAGAAGTTCTTAATATGTGTTTCAAGTTTAAGTTCTTACACTGTGGCTTAAATTTTCATGTTCTAAGTGACATATTCTGAGACATAAAAGTTCTTCTTTTAATCTGGTCCAATTTATAAATGGTTTTGTGTGTGTGTGTGTGTGTGTGTGTGTGTGTGTTAAATACTTTTTATAAAAAGATGAATACGTTTTTCTCTGTGGCAAGGTCATTAATTGTATCCTATATTATATTCTAGTAAATACTTTGTACATTGTTTTTTCCCCTAGAAACAATTTGTTTGGGGGAGGATGTGATGTGAAGTTGTAATTTTTTTCCACCTATATGTACAATTGCTTCTAAACTATTTCATTTTCCTCTTGGCCCACAGTAGATAGCCCTTTTTCATAATTCAAGGGTTGGGATATATATGGGTGTGGTTAGAGGGCTCATTCTTCTATATTATTCTTCTATTAATCTGTACTCACAAAAGTAGCACAGTGTTTAATTATCAAGCTTTCATAATAAGTTACTTTAACCAATAGAGAATTCTTTCCTACCTTTTATTAATTTTCCAAGCATTCTTTGGCTCTTTTTTAACTTCTTATTTTGGAGAATGTTTGGTAAGTTTGAAATTTCTATTGGAATTTTTAAGTAGGATGGCATTGAATATATGAAAAAACTTATTTCTTACAGTTTTATCATAGGACTGCAGGAATTCAGTCACATTTTAAGACTCTACTTCTCTTTCTAGTTTTCTTGCTAATTCCATCACATCTGCAATGACTTTCTGCGCTGAAGTCTTAAACCCCACAAAGTCATCCATGGGAATTGAAATCAACTTCATCCAAACCCTATCAATGTTGTTTTGACCTCCCAGTATGAACCAGTGATGCTCTTCATAGCATCTAGAATAGGGAATTTTTCCAGAAGATTTTCAATTCACTTTGCTAAGATATATCAGAGAAAAAGGTGTCCATGGCAGTGATAGCCTCATGAAATACTAAGTCATTAAATGTGAAATGTCCAATTTCAAATCAGAGGTTTAGTTTATCAAAGTGAATACCTAAAAGATAGACATGATTTTGCCAACTTAACGGTAGCCTGCTCATGCCAGCAGCAAATAAGTGTGGAGAGCAAGTAACAATAAAATGTACAAAAAACGTTTTCCATGGCTTGTGGAGAATTGAATATTTTTTGTAAAGAGTGATTCAGAGCCTGGAGGAACTGTAGTCTGTGCAAGGTCTGGTGAATACGGAGGATGACAAAGAGTTCCAAATCCAGCTTCTGTGCTCTGAGCAGTGCTGTGTGCATGGCATGAGGTTGAATGGGACTGACCTGTCTTTATTGAGCAGTCTCTGCTACTTGATCACAACCACTGTCATAATTTTGTCACATTGGTTAAAGTAGACACCCACTGTAATCAATTGACCAGGTTTCATAAAGCTGTAGTGGAAAATTCCAGCACTGGACCACCAAACAGACACCCTTAGCCTTTTCTGATGGATGTTCTGTTTGGGGCTGTGTTTCAGCACTTCATCTTCACCCAATCATGGCGCCCAATGCTTGCGATTGTCAGAAAGAATCCATTTCTTATCACACATAACAATAGGGTGTAGAAATGGTTTGCATTTATGTAGTGACAGCAATGAAGGGCACGCTTTAAGAAGATTCTCTTCGGACGCTCATTTAATTCACGCAGAACCATGACCAGCTTCTTAACCTTGTAATTTGCTTCAAATGGTTCCATATTGTTGGGACAGTAATGCTGCTAATTCATGGGTAGGCTGAGATGGATTTGCTTCCACTGCAGCTTTCAGCTCACTGTTATCCACCGTTATCTCACTCATTTTCAAGATGAAAATCACCAGAAGAGAACTTCTCCAGCCTTCAACATCCTGTCTGTTCTATCAGCCACATCCTTTCCAACCACTTCATTGGGATTTCCAGCTGACTATGATGCATTTGTTCCATGACAGAACTAACACTTGAAATATCTTCGCAATTAAACTAAAACAAAACAAAACACAACAACAAAACAAGAAGTGTCAAAGTGAAATGTCAACCATAACAACTATCAAACTTCATTCTGAAAGAAATCGGACATTTCATACTTAATAACCTTAATATGTTTCTTAAATAATGAAATTGGAAAATAGAAATTACTCCTTGGTCCATGGGCTGCAGAATCGATATTGCATTAGCAGGCACAAAAGCCACACCACCGCCTTGTATTTAAAGCACTTGCATAACTAGATGCATTGTCAAAACCCATTTGGAAAGGAATTTTTTTTTTCCTGAGCAATATGTCTCAACAGTGGGCTTAAACTCTGCACTAGACCATGCTATAAACAGATGTGCTACCACTCACTACTCCAGTGAACAACTGGATCATAAGAAGGTAAAACAATCCTTTGTTACGGAGATAGTGTTAGTAATCCGAACAGAAGATCAAACCAGCCTTTGTTGGTCCAGTTATAGAGTACAGGCAGAGTACATTTAGCAAATTCTTAAGGGCCCCAGGATTTTCAGAACAGTCAATGAACATTGGCTTCATCTCAAAGTCACGAGTTGCATTAGCCCCTGTCAGCCTGTCTGTCTTTTGGCACTTTGAAACTCAGCATTGATTGTGTCTAGCTATGACAGTCCTAGATGGCATCTTCTTGCAATATAAGGCTGTTTCATCTACATCGAAAATTGTCCATTTGTATCAGGATGTTTATTGCAGCTCAATTTACAATTACCAAGACCTGGAAGCAACCTAAGTGCCCATCAGCCCATGAATGGATTAACAGACTGTGGTATATGTGTACTATGGAATTCTATCAGCCACAGGAGAAGTTGGAGACTACATCTTTTGTATTCACCTGGATGGAGATGAAACATAGTCTTTTTAGTAAAGTATCTCAAGAATGGGGGGGGGAAGTGTCCAATGTACTCAATCCTCATACATAACCAACATATAAACAACTATGCACTCATCCAAAAGAAAAGAATGCAAGTATAGGCCAGTGAGGAGGAGGGAGAGGAGGGGAAGGGATGGCAATTGAGGAATCTCACCCAGTGTGCACAGTGTGAGGGAGTTCAGCTCACTCGTGGGTGAAGGGCCCAACTACAGCTTGAAGTTTACCTGAGGGATGAAAACAATGTACCATAAACATTTATACCCACATGTTAATCTAAAATTTAAAAAAAGATGTTGTTTAGTGTAGCCACCGCCATCCATTATGTTAGCTGGTTCCTCTTCATAACTTGTTGCAGCTTCTAATCAGCACCTGTTTCATCAGCTTGCACTTTCATGTTGTGAACATGGATTCTTTCCTTAAATCTCATGAATCAATCTCTGGCGGTTTCTAACTTTTCTTCTGCAGCTTCCTCACCTCTCTCAGCCTTCATGAAATTAGAAAAAGTTAGGATCTTGTTCTAGATTAGGCTTTAGCTTAAGGCAATATTATGGCTGGCTTTATCTTCTGTCCAGTCTACTAAAACTATCTTCATATCAACAAAGGCCTGTTTTACTTTCTTATGACCCCAGTGGAGTAGTGCTTTCCACTCTCTTCAAGGACTTTTCCTCCTCATTAATAATTTGGCTATTTGGTGCAAAAAGTCTAACCTTTGGTCTATTTCAACTTTTCACAAGCCATTTTCTTTAAGCTTAAACATTTCTAGCTCTTGGTTTAAAGTGAGAGACATGAGACTCCTTCTTTCATTTGAAAATTTAGAGACCATTGTAGGGTTATTATTTAGCTTAATTGGAATGTTGTTCTGTTTGAGAGAATAGGGAGGCCCAAGGAGAAGGAGGGGGATGAGGGAACTTTTAGTCAATGAGGCAGTCTGAACACACAATGTTTACTAATTCAGAATTAAGCTTGCTGTCTTATAAGGGTATGGTTCATGGTACCTAAACACAATTACAGTAAAAAGAACCCTGATCACAGATAACCATAACATGATGATAATGAGAAAAACTGAAATCTTGTGAGAATTGCCACATGTTGTCACAAGGTAAGGTTGTCACAAATTTAAATTTTTATAAAACAAAATATTTGCAAAGCATGACAACTCAAAGTACAGTAACATGAGGTGTGCCAGTATACTAGATTTTCTTTATCCATTCATCCACGGATGGACATTTAAGTCAATTCCATGTCTTGGCTATAATAATGCTGTAGTGAATAAAAATGTATAGAGATGTCTTCAACATACTGATCTCATTTACTTTGGAAATATATACACAACAGTGGGAGTGCTAAATCAAAATTTCATTTCTTACACAAGTTGATATTGCATGGACTTGCAGTTGATTTTATACACAAATCTTGAATCCAGCAAATCTGATGAACGCATTAATTCTAGCATTCTATCTGAATATTCTGTTTGATGTTCTATGTCAATAAGCATAAAACCAGAGTTTCATTTCTTCACTGAAATGCTTATAACGTATAGCTTCTTTTATTTCTCTCATGAATTGTCGAAGGCCTGTAGTTGTATTTAAAGGGTAGCAGCAAGTAAGTCCGTGTTGATTGTGACTTCCAAATAAACATTTTAAAATTTTATTCTCATACAAGTTTTTAATCATAACAAACTCAAATTATAATCTGTTGAAATGTGTGTACAAGTTTTTTTCCTTATTCTGTTAATATAGTGAATTGCATTGATTGTTAAATACACTGTCATTTTCTTTTTTGAAAAGTATTGCAGGACTAAATACCTTGTTCATGCAATCTATTTTTAGTTACTTATATACCTGTTCCCTCAGGTCCTGAGAGAGGTGTATTAAAACCTTCCTCAGTGGTGTGGAAGTGTCCCTGTATAGTAAGGCAGTTCTCAGTAATAAAAATAAAGCCAGGGGCATCAGCATACCAGATGTTAGGCTATACTATAAGGCCATAGCAGTCAAGCTAGTATGGTACTGGCACAAAAATAGAGACAGACATTTGGAATTGAATAGAAAACCAGGAAATGAAACTAACAACTTATAACCACCTAATCTTTGATAAACCAAATAAGAACATATACTGGGGGAAAGACTCCCTATTCAATAAATGGTGCTGGGAGAACTGGATATCTACATGCAAAAAACTGAAACTGGATCCACACCTCTCTCCACTCACAAAAGTTCATTCTGGAAGGACTTAAATTTAAGGCATGAAATGATAAAAATCCTCAAAGAAAGCATAGGAGAAACACTGGAAGATATCAGCATGGAGAAAGACTTTATGAAGAAGACTGCCATGGCAATAGCAACAACAACAAAAATAAACAAATAGGACTTAATTAAAATGAAAAGCTTTTGTACAGCTAAGGAGACAACCAAAGCAAATGAACAACCTACACATTAGGAAAGGATATTTGCATATTTTTAATCAGACTAAAGCTTATTAACTAGGATTTATAGAGAACTTAAATTAATCCACATGATAAAAGCCAATAATCCCATAGATCATTGGGGAAGAGAGATGAACAGAACCTTCTCTCAAGAAGATAGATGAATGGCTAGCAAACATATAAAAAAATGCTCATCATTCTTAATTATCAGAGAAATGCAAATCAAAACCACCCTGAGATATCATCTAACCCCAGGGAGAATGGTCTATATCACAAAATCTTAAAACTTCAGATGCTGGCACAGATGTGGAGAGAAAGGAACTCTTTTACGCTGCTGGTGGGACCGCAAACTAATACAACTTTTTTGGAAGGAAGTATGGAGAACCCTCAAAGAACTCAAGCTGGACCTCCCATTTGATCCTGCAATCCCATTGTTGGGTATCTATCCAGAAGGGAAAAAACCTTTTATCATAAGGACATGTGCACTAGACTGTTTATCGCAGCTTTACAATTGGAAAAATGTGGTAATAGCCTAAATGCCCAACAACCCAGGAATGGATTAACTAGTCGTGGTACATGTATACCATGTGATACTATTTAGCCATTAAAAACATGGAGACTTTACAGCATTTGTATTAACCTGGATGGAAGTAGAATACATTATTCTTAAAGCTTCACAAGAATGGAGAAGCTTGAATCCTATGTATTCAATCTTGATTTGAGGACAATTAATGACACAGTGGGGTTGGGGAAAGGGGAGAGAAGAGAGAGAGAAGGCAGGAGGAGGTTGGAGGAAAGGAAAAGGAGAGAGAGGGAAGAAGGAAGGGGGGTGGGGTCTCAGCGTGGGACACATCTTGTAACCCACAATTAAAAAAAAAAAAAGTATTGCTAGACTAAATACCTTGTTCATGTGATCTATTTGTAGTTACTTATCTACCTGTTCCCTCAGGTCCTGAGAGATGTGTATTAAAACCTCCCTCAGCGGTGTGGAAGTGTCTGCTTCTCTTTGCAGTTTAGTTATTACTACTTTGTAAGTTTTGAGGCTATCTTATTAGCTGAACACAGATTTAAGAATTTTACAATTTCTGAGAATTCGAGTATTATTTTATTATTCTAGAGTTTGTCTTTAATTCTTGAACTCTACTGTGACAATGCATTTGCTCCAGCTATTTTTCGTGATAGATTTTTTTCTTACTTTTTACTTCCAAGTTTTCTGTAAGCTCGTATGTCAGATGTATCTTTTGTAGGTGGCATAAAATCACTCTGATAAAGTTTATTGTTTAAGGCACTTTTAAACAAATTCCATTGAACATGATTTAGACATATTTGGAGTTTAATCCAACATTTTCTGACTCACTGTTTTTTTGTCTTGCCTCCCGTGACTTTCTCTTTGCTTATCTTCTTTCCCATTGATTATTTTTTCCTTGCTCCATTTTTTCCATCATTAGCTTTATATGTACTTTTTACAACTTCTTTTAATGACTACCTTTGCAACTGAAATATGCATCCTTGAATTATCAAAACCGAATAATAATTGATACTTTACTGTCTTCTCAAATAACGTAAGGAATTTTAACCCAATTTAGCTCCTTTTGAATTATTTAACATTTTATTCCATGTTTTAACATGTGTATGTCTAAAACTCAACAGGATATTTATATTATTTATTTAATATACATTCAGATTTACTCTTATTATTTCATTCTTTCCTGAATTTCTTTTTTTTTGGCTGGGGCTGGGTTTGAACTCACCACCTTCCGCATATGGGGCTGGCACCCTGCCCTTTTGAGCCACAGACGGTACCCCATTCTTTCCTGAATTTCTTCACTTTATCTTCTGTTATATTTCTTCTCTATTTCTGAAGAAATCCTCATGGTATATTTTTTTGTATTCTATGTCTAATGATGATAAATTGTCTCAATATTTCTGTCAGTTCCTTAGATTTTCTTTTACAGAGTATAAAATTCTAAGTTGAGCTGTTGTTTGAAGATAATTTTTTTTCCCTATGGCTGCTTTTAGTTATTTCTCTCTCTCTTTTCTTTTTTTTTTTTTTTTTCAATTTTTGTTCCTCAACCATTTCAAGGTATGTGATAAACAGAATCCTAAGATGACCCCATGGCTCCCAGTCCCCACTTTCTCCCAGTTAATCAGTCGGGCCCTGAGCCGGAATTCCTGTGAGGGATTTTGCAAATGTAACTAAGATCTCATATTAGTGGATCTCCTATGAGTTGATTATATCTATTTTACATCAGTTGATTTGTTGTAAGGGTTTATCCAGGTGGCCTTTACTTAATCACATGAACTCTTTAAAAACATGATGTTCCCCAGCTGGTACCAGAGTGGAAGGTCAGAGACGGGAAGCCCCAGAAGTAGTTGGTGCACATTGGTTGCTTGAACATGGAGGTGGCATGTGGCAAGCAATATGAGCGGCTTTTGGAGACCATCTCCAATCTGATAGCCGGGGAAGGAAACAAAGATCTCAGTCTTACAATCAGGAGAAAACAGACAAGAAAAATGTGCTTAGAAGCAAACCTTCCCCAGAGCCCTCAGAGAAACACTCAGCTCAGTGGACATTTGGATTCCAGCCTGTGATGACCTGAGTGGAGCCCCAGCTGCCCAGCGCTGCACCGCAGACCCGAGAGCTCTGAGCTGGCTGTGTGTTTTCTATGGTGGTGAGTGAGTACAGTTAATTCACCTAACCCTTGTTAATGACTATTTTCTCACTCTCAGGGTTGTAACGTGTGTGCTACCATAACTATTACACATCTTGTTGTAGGATATTCGGGCTGTAAGAGATTCTCATGCAGGATTGCTGAGTCAGTGCGTTTCCGTGATCACCTTTAGGTAATAACTAATCGTTCAGAATGTGATCGACCTAATTCACCCTCCTACCTGAACTAAATAAGTTCACGTTACTTTATGTCATTATCAACGCTGATAGTTTCAGACTCTCACACTTTTGACCATCTCGATTACCTGATAGGAATAGAAACCTGTATTGATTTTCAGTGACCCAATTACTGATAAATTTAAACATCTTCTCATGTGCTCACCAGCAGTTGTAGCTTCACCTGTAAAATACCTCAGTGTGGTTTCTTGCTGCTTTTTCTAAAGGTTTTTAAAATTATTTTTCTGTTGATTTATGAGTTCCGTTTGTGTTCTTGCACCAAACATTCATCAATTTTATGTACTGCACATATTTTCTCCTGCTTGGGAAGGCTTATGTTTTCACTGTCTTTGGGGTACCCTGTGGAGAACAGAAGTTACATTTTTAAATGTGTTCTAATTTAACCATATTTTCTTTTTATACTTAGCACTTTTTGTGGTTAATAAATTCTTACCATCTTGAGGTCATGAAGTTATTTTTTAAAATTTCTTAATTTCCCTTTACATTTAACTGTTTACTAATGCTCAAATATTTGTATTCATTTTCATTAAGAAACTAATTTCTTTTCTTTATAGTTCAGCTAACACCACTTAGTGACCTCTCATCACCGTTTAGAGACTAGGAATTTTTTACCTCTGTCATCTACCCTATCTATTATATATAAAGTTTCTATATATACCATGGTTTCCCTGGGGTCTCTGTTTTGTCTTCCTTCTGCTAACACTTCATAGTTTTCATTTTATGTTTTTTTATATGTTTATTTTATATTAGAGAGAGGAACAAGATTGGGAGAAGAGAGGAGAAAGGGAGAGAAAAGAAAACCAAGAGCAGAAAGTAAGAGAAGGGGGAGACAGAAAGGAGTGAGAGAGAGAAGGGCTTGGTATCCACAGGAAGAAAGGAAGAATGCCGGCCCATTTTAAGTTTTAAGAGGTATAAATATATGAAGACATGTGATAAAACATGGTAATGTCCCACCTTATTTTTCTTCAGGTGCATCTTGGTTCTTCTTAGACTTTTGCCTTTCTCTATCAATATTTAAAATTGGCTAATTAGTTTCTTTAGAAAGATTATAGATATTGACTTGAAATTAAGCCAGACACAGTATGTTCACCAGAGAGTCAATACACTCCCTGCAAGGGTCTCCATGTCTGTATCCCTCCACCTCCACACAAAAAAGGAACAATTGTATGTTGAAACCTCATTACTGAGGCAACGTCGTTAGGAGGTGTGCCCTTTGGGTGATAATAGGTCATGAAGGCAGGGTCCTCGTGAGTGGGATAGTGGCCTTTACACAGGAAGCCCCAGAGTCTTTTGCCCCTTCCATGATGTGAGTGCCCATCTAGAAAGCACCGGTTATAAAGGAGGGAATGGGCTCTCATCAGACACTGGATCTGCCTTGATCTTGGGCTTCCCAACCTCCAGAATTGTGAGAACTAGAATATTGTTCTTAGAAGCTGCCCAGTGTGTGTTATGTTGTTACAGCAGGACAAGTGGACTAAGGCAACCTGATTTCGAGGGGTTGGTCTGGAGACAGTGAGTTACAAGGGGAAGTATTACTTCATACTTTTGGTGTGAAGTGTTTGGGAGTGGGTGTGATATCTCCATATTTTCTCTTCCCCTGACTTAGTGGCAGGTCATGTACAGGGAGGGAAGATCATGACAAGATGGAGAGAGCCTGAATTCCTACGGATGACAGCTGGCCCTCTTGGAGCTGTCCTGGTGGACTGGAGCAACGGGAATTGAGCAAACATGATATGCATGCTGCTTGCTGCTGTGAGTAATAAAGTTCATCATCTCTGATGTATCTGCCTAATTTATAGCTTGCCAGGTGCGTAAAATATCACACCCCTGACAGCTCTTGACTGACTGAATCCAATAATACATGATGGAGAAATAAACCTTTCTTGTGCTAAGCCACTGGGATGTGGGCATTTTTATGTTACTTTAGAGAGTTTTGCCAATCCTGATATAGCATAGCAGTGAATCCTGTGTTGTTTTTTGCTTTTTCTACTTTTGAAGAATTTTAAGTTTTTTCCTTGTCTTTCTATACTCTTTAGAATTTCCAGCATAGTGCTGAGGACAAGTGGGACAAAGGTTACCTTTGCACTTCTTAATTCACTTTTAAAATTCTACCATTGAAAATATCATATCCTATAGGTTTTCATAGATATTCTTTGGCAAGTGAATGAAATCTTTGTCTTATTTTATTTCAGTAAGAGATTTTTAACATAAAAAGACATTACAATGTAATTGTAGCTTCTCAAAATCTTTTAAGCTCCCATTGAAATGATTATATATATTTTGTCCTTTCATATTTTGCATATTTTCCAATGTTAATTGACCTTTGCATTCGAAGACAGAGCCAAGTAGATCAGGATGTGCTATCATTTTTATGCATCAATAGGTTTGTTTTGCTAATAATTTGTTTATATTGCTTCATAAATATTCATGAGTAAAATTTGCTAACGCTTAATTGTTTATTTGTCTATCTCATGCAGAATAATTATGGCTTCTCAAGCAAAGACCATAACTTTTTTATTTTCTATTTCCAATACTTAGTAAAATGTCCAGCACACATATTAGGCTAATAAATGTTTTTAAGTAAATGCAGAATGGATTAATCATATTCTAATGCAAAAATGAATCTACAGGTAGTTAAGTTGTCTCAACTTTAAATGAAAAAAACATGTTCAACAAATTTCTATACTTCCTTTTTTTATTCTTTATTCACTTAAGCCACAGATGTGAAAGAGAGAGCATTAATATCTCACTTTTGCTAGACCCTGTACCTTCAAAATATTATTCTATCTACCATTTGTCCATTTTCACTCTCCCACTAACCTTGGATAACTCATCACCTCCTACTTAAGCTATTATAAATGTCTCCCAACTGCCTCACCTACTCTCCCATCTTCCCCACCCCTCACATCCATCTCCTCATCCAGTTACACAGAAAAGTCAAAGTGATCATAATAAAGGCCAAATAAAATTCTAACCCCTATCCAACTCGCTGCTTAAAAGCGGTCAGTGCTTCCTGCTATACTTGAGAATAACATTTTAAATTCTTACACTGCTCACTCCCTTGCAAGCCACTGTATACCTGGATAACCTCTCACCTGCCTCTTCTGCCTCCTTTGATACCCCTCTTGCCTAGTTACTGCCAGAAAGCCACACTGACCTCCCTACAATTAAAATAACACTTCTCCTTCAGTTCTTTGTTTGGAAGACAGACTGATTCTTTAAATCTTAGGTTAGGTTTTTAAAGTTCTAGGTCTAAATCAACAGACTCTGGTTTTTGTTTCCTCATTTTATTATTATAGTTATTTTATTTGTATATATAAAGGTTTGGTGATTTTTCTCTACTTGATTAACACCATAAATGAGTGAAATATGTCTATTTTGCCTACCATTTTATATATAATTGATAGTTTAATATGTTGAATTTAGGTATTGCCAATACATTATTTGAATGAGAAAAGAAAAATGTCTGATATGTTATACAATTGTTCATAAATTTTGCTCTAGTTACTCTATTTTGGAGGTAGAACCACAAGTAAACAATTAAATGTCTTACTACTTATAAAGATTAAATCTAAACAACACCTAAAAGATAGACAAATGACTAACCAAAATCTGAACAGCTATGAAGTATTATGGTCATACAAACTCCATTAGTAAATGCGATGTATTTAAACAGTATAAATGAAACAGATGTCTCTCTTATGATGTTAAGTTTTATTTGAAGCTCAATCCAGATACATATGGACATAATTAGCAGTGGCCCAACAGAAATTACTTTATATAAATTAATTTGGGGAGACAGAACTCAGTCTGAAAAGAAAAGAATGACTCAGATGAGTTTGACCTAATGTCAAATTTTTAGTCTTAGGAAGGGCCAGGAGATTTTTATAAAAAACATCTCTCTTATGATGTTAAGTTTTATTTGAAGCTCAATCCAGATACATATGGACATAATTAGCAGTGGCCCAACAGAAATTACTTTATATAAATTAATTTGGGGAGACAGAACTCAGTCTGAAAAGAAAAGAATGACTCAGATGAGTTTGACCTAATGTCAAATTTTTAGTCTTAGGAAGGGCCAGGAGATTTTTATAAAAACATGGTGCTTATCACTCAGATTTGTCTCTCGGTCCCAAGCCCTTGAACTGAAACACCAGTGCTATCTTATTATATTTGAAAATTTAAAGAGTCCTTCATCAAAAATGCCATATTTCCATTTTAAAAATTGATCTTCTTATCTTCCTATACAAAACATTAACAAATGAATGATAAGACAACCCAGGCGAGAGAACACTGGAAGCGCAGGGATATGAGACAGAAGGCAAATTAACAAGGGGACGGGGCTGCAGCACCAGCATAGACCCCCTGGCACCAAGATCTACTTTGCCTCCCCCAAGGGCCCCCGGCTTCCTTGCAGATCAGGGAACCAGAGTTTGGACACTGGCATGGATCTGGCAGAGTTAAATGGGGCTCAGTTTTTGAGCTTTAGCCTAGCACATCCAAGACCTTCCTTCTACCAGATATCTTTATAAAACAAAACAAATTAAGCACAGCACATGTCTATCTCCCTGGCCCCTGCCCCTAACCCTCACCCTTCTGACATACATATAATCAAAGTTATAAAACTAATATCATTAGGTATACTTTCAGATAGAGCAGTTTTTCAGAAGGTTATACATAAACTATATTTATTTATCTTTAAATTTACTCTGCTTATATTCAATTATATTTCAATTTTATTTTATGGGATATTTATTTTATTGTTAAAATAAATATGTACATATTAATATGACTTGTATTTTAAATTCCCTGATATGCAACCTTCAAAATGTGTCCCTTTTTGAAGATAAAAGGGAAAGCTTGTCCCTGGTCTTGGAAAAATGAGTTAAGCAGGGAGAAAATAGCTAAGCAGCTGAGACGATGAAGCCTTTCTCTAAGGTCAGTGCAATGTCAGAAGGAACGAGTAACTCTCCGGTGACAGGCAGCCAGAAAGAATATCAGGAGACTGACAGTTGGTACTAGAGACGAAATATCTATGAACCGGCCAAGCTGGATTCAATCAGAGGGTGTCTATCTCAAAGCTGGCTACATTAAATGGAGCCCTTATCTAAAGTAAGGAGTTTGAGGGCCTGTTATAGAGAAGGAACAAAGGACAGCTGAACATGTGCTGTGAGCAGAGGGACTGAATAGAGCTCTGTAAATGTGTTATGATACCCTGTCCATACTTTAATAAATACGTGTAAATCAGATTTTGAGGACAAATATTTTCTTTACTAGTTAGAAAATTTACTTCTTATGTTAGTCCTTTTAGGCTGCTATATCAAAACACCATGGACTGAACAGCTTATGAAGAACAGAAATTAGGCTGGATATATTGGCTCAAATCTGTAATCCCAGCACTTTAGAAGGACAAGGCAGGAGGGTTGCTTGAGGGAAGGAGTTTAAGACAAGCCTGAGCATCATAGCAACACATCATCCCTACTGAAAGAAAAGAGTGATCACAAAAAGAAAAATTAGCTGGGTGTGAAGGTGGCATGTGCCTACAGCTCCAGTGACTGAGGAGGACAATTTGTACATTGATTTTGTAACCTGTGGCTTTGTTGAATTTATTTATCAATCCTGGAGTCTCTTAATAATTTCATCTCTGGGATTTTCTAGATATAAGATCCTATAATCAGCAAAGAGTGAAAGTTTGATCTCTTCTTTCACTATTTGGACCCCCTTGATTTCCTTCTCTTGCCTGCTTGCTCTGATGGAAACTTCTAGCACTATGTTGAATAAAAGTGGTGAAGCTACACAACCTTGACTGGTTTCATTCTAAGAGGAAATGGTTTTAATTTTCACCCATTCAATATGATGTTGGCTGTACTTTTGCCAGACATAGCCTTTATAATTTTGAGGAATCTCCCAATTGGTTGAGTGTTCTTATCAGAAAAGGGTGCTGAATTTTGTCAAATGCTTTTTCTACATCAATTGAAAGGATCATATGGTCTTTGTTTTTGTATCTATTTATGTGGCAGATTACATTTATATATTTGCATAGGTTGAACCATCCTTGCATCTCTGGGATGAATCCTGATTGGTCATGATTAATTCTTTTCCACATATCAAAGACTGAAATAGGATCAATACTTCTCACCACTCAGAAAATTAACTTATAATAGAAAAAAATATTTCAACTGAAGGCAAGAAACTATTAGAATTCCAGTGGAAAGTGTTAGAAAAACCCTTGGAATAAGCAACAAATTCATGAAAAAACTCCAAAAGCAATCACAGCAATAAGCAATTAAAAAGCTTCTGATCAGATTAAAACGTGTCTGTACAGCTAAGGACACAGGCAAAAGAACAAATAGAACTGGAAACCATTTTCTTTGTTTTTGGGGGCTTTTTTTGTTTTTTAGAGACAGAGTCTCACTTTGTTGTCCTCAGTAGAGTGCTGTGGTGTCACAGCTCACAGCAACCTCCAGCTCTAGGGCTTAGGTAATTCTCTTGCCTTAGCCTCCCAAGTAGCTGGGACTACAGGTGCCTGCCATAACACCTGGCTATCCTTGTTGTTGTTGTTGTTGTAATTTGGCCAAAGCCGGGTTCAAATCCACCATCCTTGGTATATGGGGCCGATGCCCTACTCACTAAGCCACAGGTACCACCCTGGAAAACATTCTTATAAGTGAAACATCTCAAGAATGGAGAAATAAACTCACGTACTCAATATTAAATTGAAACAAACTGATTAACTCTTAAGTGCATATCTGGGAGTTTATCTCCATGAAAATCAAGCTGGCAGGGGAGTGGTGGGGATGGGTAAATTCACACCTATTGGGTAAAGTGCACAATATCTGAATGAATATCTGAACTTACAACTTTGACTCAACCTATACAAAAAACAAAGTATGTAAACAAAACATGTGTACTCCCTAGCATTCAGAAATAAGGAAAAGAGAGAGAGAGGAAAAAAAAGAAAGAATTACCAACGGTCATTAGGTCATTAGAAGGTGTAGAAATTGTTCATTCTCCCAATTTTGTTGATGTGTTTAGGTTGTATTCACACATAAAGATTCAGAAATATTAATGCTGCTCTTAAATATATGCAGTTTATTTAAAAATTAAAGTACATGAAAAACACACAAATAATTATTTAATTAATTAAGTGGGGACTATGCTTCCCAATTCAAATGTTTCTCTGGGCCAGATTTTGCCCTTGAGCTAAAAATTTGTTACCACTTGATGAAAATGTAGACATGCAAAAACATTTAGAGAAAGACTTCAAATGAGAAGATGAGTAAAATACACCAAGACTGAAGAAAAATATGGGATGTAAATAATTAAGAATCTACATCTAACTTAAAATAGAAAAATATAAAATATGAACAGTAGCTATCAGAACTGAACATACTTAGTATTTTCATTCTTTTCACTCTATTTACAAATATTGCAAAACATCAAAATAGAAATACTACTTTAATATTAAAACATTAACTATTTCTTATATATACATATAAGTATTTTACTTACTATCAGCAAGTCAGAGGGTTAAATTAGAAAATCTGCTTATACTATGTGAAAGTGTTTTTAGTCAGGAAAATTATATTTTATTATCTCAGAAGACTAAGGAGAATGTCATATTTGTAAATAAGATCTTGTATTTTCTTTTCCTCATGAGACATACCTACTGAAGCTATCATTTCCACAATTACTATGAACATCTATTATAATGGAATCTATGTCAACTTTCCTCATAAACTACCCGAGCCTTGAGGCAACACCTTAAAATGATAACTATTAGAGATTTCCTTTATGACATTAGTGATTTCGGTATAAATGTAATTTTTCATAATAATTTAGAATTGATTTTGTATATACTATTTCCTTTCATCCTCAAAACACCTGTTTTAAAGATATATATGATTTTAAACAAATTATATTATGGCTTAAGATACGAGTTCTCTTAAGTTATAAACTGGGACTCCAAAGTTCCTGAGAGTCTTATTCTCTTTGAGATACACAACTATACCATGAATAACAGTAGACAGAGAAGTTACATGTCAGATCATGTCGCAATATGATAGAAACAGAACGGATGTTCATAATCCACTGCCATCTATTGTCTAGCATAATATTTAAACAGCAACATTGAGTCCTTTTCAGATATAGGTGAAGTATCAATAATAAATAAATCTATTAATAAATAATGTTCTGTAACAGCTATTGAAGGGTTTTACAAAGGCAAGTCGCATGTGAAAAGATTTCATGAGTCCAAAGGAGCACATGATGTCTGTTGTAGGTAAAGGCATTTTGATGAGAAGAACCATTGTTGGAATGCAGTTGTTACTGTGGCTTTGAAAACTCTTATTCCTCTTCACTGTAATACCACAGAGAATGTTCCCAAGGAAATAAGAGGCAATAAAACACTCAAGGAAATTTTACTAGGATGATAAGTGATACCCCTCTGCATGAGGGTGTAATCCTGGAACAGGGCAAGGATTAAGGCAGACAGGGGACCAGAGGTCTTTATTACTGATAAAGAATGTGGTTTGTATTTGATTGTGATTTTGTTTCTGACATTCTCTCCAACATGAAGGAAATGAGTAAAATGTGCTTCCCCCAGGAGCTCCCTCCAAGAGAAAGGGGAGAGGTTAAGCCCTTCTTCCTGCCTCAGGAGGAATAGGGAGCCCAGAGAGGCCGAGAGTGCTGGACTATGATAGTCTCCCACTGCAGAAAGTGAAAGACAAATTTAAGGGGGCCACAGGCCCAAGAGGGCCCTGAGGTACAAATTGTGATAGAGCCAGGAGAAGTGGGAAAGAGCACAAGAGAACTTGGGGCGTACAAACATACAGCACTTGGAGGGAACATTGAGAAGTCACCTATCATTTTTGTTGAAATTATCCTCTAAGCATTACCTGCAGGATCAACAGGCAATTGATCAAATAATGGTATTCAACTGACCTTAATGGGATAGAATATCTTCCATACTAGGTCAGAAAGGTATTGCAGGGTACATGTGAATCTTTCTAAATGTAGAATATAAATGTCTTAACACAATAACTAAGACAATGCCATGAAGGCTATGGTAACCAGTTTGGTGAAAATATTTCAAATTGTATATAAAAACAGCACACTGTACCCCATGACTGCATTAATACACACAGCTATGATTTAATTAAAAAAAAAAAAGAAGAAAGAAAGAAGGAAGGAAGGAAGGAAAGGAAAGGAAAGGAAAGGAAGGAAGGAAGGAAGGAAGGAAGGAAGGAAGGAAGGAAAGAAGGCAGGCAGGCAGACATTGCAACACCCATCCTGGTCTTTTGTATCACTCCTTCTGGGGGAAGCTGGTCGCCATGCTATGAGGACACTCCACTAGCCCCATGGAGAGTCCTGCATGAAGAGGAAGTGAGATCCCCAGATAACAGCCAGTACCAGTTTCCACCCATCACTGTGAGCCACACAGGAAGCGAATCCGCCAACTTGGCTCCAGCCTCTGATGACACGGAGACTTCAAGTTGTACAGGAACCATTCTTATGGTTTTAAGTCATTAAATTGTAGAGGGAATTTTGACATAGCATTAGATAACTGATGTGCGTTAATATGTTAACTTCTGATACAAATCTTCTCTCAATTTATAGCTAGATATTACTTAATATGTATTTTATTAATTCATTCATTCATGGATTTATTTTTAGATATGGGTTCTCCTTATGTTGCCTGGGCTGGACTCAGTTTCCTGGGCTCAAACTGTCCTCCCACTTCAGCTTCCCCAGTAGCTGGGGCTGGGAGCTTATGCCACGCACCTGGCTTACATTTTGAAATAGTACTAATTCAGCAAGGGAAATACACTAAGCGATACACAGATATAAATGGAAATAGAGAGAGATAGAGAGGCAGACAAACTCATTTAATCGTCATTTCAAACCTACCATTATTTTATTTTATAAATGCAGAATCTGGGACCCAGAGGAACTTGATCAAGATCACATAGTTAGAAAACATCACTCCTGGGTCCAAACCCAGGCAAGTCTGGGTGGAAAGTCCATGTTCTTAGTCACTAAGCTATGTTACCTCTTCATCCACACAAAGAAAGAAACAAGTGAAAGTTTTTGAGCCTAGCACGCCATGGAGACCTCACTATGCTGAACGTCCCTTTTCTGCTACTGTCTTTGCATCTCACTACCTGAACCTGCCCAATACTCGAACCATTCTCCAAATGCAGTGGTGGTGCGAGGACTGACAGAGGAGACGCACAGCGGAGGATGCCACTATTTCTAATTATGCTAATGGCTGCAGGGAGATGACCAGGAACAATCTGAAAGGAGAGAAACTTTTTCTTCACGGCCCTACAATGTGTTCCCAGGTGAAAGGAAAGTGATTGCCTTGACTTTTGTTCCGTTCCGTTTCTAATCTCAGGATTCCTACACACTTGGTCACTCGGTGGTTCAGCAAGAGATTGGCTTCTTGGAAGCGGTGGTTAATCCTTTCAAACTGGGTATTTTTGCATTTCTATTTATAGCTCTGGCATACAGCTCTTGGCAGCCAGGACTGAGAAAGCAGAGAACCTTGATTTAATTATTTGGTACTGTTCTCAAGTCTAGTTTGGCTATTTTGACAAAAACAGAACCTTTCTTAAGCTGGCAGACTGTGAAGAGAGTTGTCATATTAACCACTTATTGTTTTCTAAACATCTTTAATGCCATATGAAATGTACAAATAACAATTTCTGCCAAAACAGAAAAAATAAAGCAAATGATTCATTTTAAAAATCAATGCTGAACTGTATAATTAAACATGGGCACGTCCCTGTGATAATGAATTTAAATTTTAACTTTGTCTGTTTCATCATGAGAGGTATGAGTCAAGAATATAAATAATGCACATGTTTTTAATCTTATTTTGCTCTATAAAATAAGCTATCCTTGAAAAGGCAATAGGATCGTGGAGTCTACAGAGCTAGACTAGAAATCAAATTCCATCACTTATTAATTTTAAACATCATGTGTAGCTCTTATTGTTGGTATCTATTTACTTCCTTTTTTGAATAAGATCACATTCCCAACAGGTGCAGTGCCTACTGACTGTGGGGTCATTATAAAACCCCACCCCACTGATGGTGGACTTGACCATGGATTTGCTTTGGCCAAAGGAAGGTGAGCAGATAGGACATTTGCCACATCTGAGCAGAAGCTTTAACATTCATGCTTCACAAGCTGACCTGCCCTTTCCCCTCTGAATTAAGTATTGTGCTTTCCAAATAAGGGATGCTTTTTTATACTAGGTCTTCAAATAAGCCATTGGCCCACCCATATGAACATATAATATGAAGAAGAAATAGTTTTTATGGAAAGTCACTGAGAGTTGGAATTTTAAACATACACACAAATATGCAGAATGTTACTTTCTATTCATCAAAACCAAAAAATAACCTTAGTCATATGGCATCACTTTAAACATTAAATATATGCTCAGTAAATGGTAGATTATCTACCTGAAAACTTGTATTTGACCTTCGGAGGAAATGCAGTCATTCAAGTAAAGAATAGTTATTTTATTTGTCATAAGATTGCTGTTTTCGAAAGATGTCTTGAGTTTAGAGAAATGACTTCTGATTATGGTCCTGCCACTATCCTCTATCATTAACCCTCTTGGTGCCTCAGTTGTCACATCTATGAGACAGGACGCTGATACCAGTCCAACCTCCCCACTGTACTGATGAATGACTTGAGTGAAAGGACAAAGGAGGAGCTTCTAAGAGCACCCCCGAATCAGAGGAGAAAGCATGAATCTAGCCAGAAGTCTTCCCAAATTTGAGCACTGATTTCCTTTTTTATCAGTAGCATGAAAATAAGAACTTCACACATTGGTGAGTTGGTCTCATTACTGGATTATTGTAAGATCTCAACGACAACCTAATGACTAAAATCCTGTTCTCAGCCCACTTCCCGGAGCTTAGCAGCAACTGGTTCCAGCAGCCCCTTTCCCCTGCTCTCAGGGAGATCATTCTCCAGTTTGGCCTTACCTTTTCTGTAAGGTAACTGCCTTTACTCCTTGTAATTTCTCTCTTTCTCTCTCTCCTTCCCTCCTTCCATCTTATCCTCTATATCTTCACATATATGGAGAGAATATATTTTTAAATACTCAATTATACAATAACACATATATCGTACATATAACATACGTAAACTTGGTAAAACTCATTCCTCTCATAGGTTAAATTTTCACGTCTACAGGAACGATTTCCGGGTCTTATCTCCGGTTTTCACTGTTACCTGAGCATTCCTGCCTCATTTTTCAACTGCCTGCTAGACTTTACCGTTTGAAGGTCCTTCCTCCTGGCACCTCAAATTTTAACATGCCTAAAAGATAATGCATTGTCTTTGTCTGAAACAAAGTTTTCCTTGAATTCTCTTTTGATTTATGGTTCCGCCCTTTTCGATGCTAAAAATGCCAAAATCCTACTCATCATCCATTGTTAATGTTTTCAATTCACATCATACAGACACCCCTTCTTTCCCGCTGCTGTTGCGGTAATTTAAAAGCCTGTCACTTTGTACCTGAATGTTGCCTTAGCATAATGAGTTTTCTGTTTGTCTCTAGAGTTTCCACAAAATTAAATTTGGCCAGGAATTCTTTTTCTTATCTACCTCAATGTAATCTTCTCTTTAACGTTCCTGATAAGGGTGGCCCCGACTGTGGTGGCTTTACTAGTGGACAGGATGCAGTTGATCTGACGTAGAAGATGAAAATCTAGCAGTGCTTTCAATAAAAGCATATTCTTGGTAGAAAGCAAATACAGAAAGTCAGAAAATTGACAGGGAAATCACCCATGAGCAAGGGTGAGAAAGAGACTTGATAATCTCTCCAGACATCCCTGGCTGACCAGGAGGTTATACATATGTGCAAGGTAATATAGGAGGACCCAGAATAAAATAAAGTAGAATAACAGGGTATACTTTAAAAATTGATCAAGCTTGGAAATATGCTCCCGACCCACACTAAAGTCTGTTAGTACAGGGTGAAAGGCTTCTTGGTTTGAGGTGAAGGCAACACACGAGTGTTTACTGGGTGGTCACTAAGCTACGCAGGGCTGGGGGCAACCTCCTGGGAAGCCCAGCAATCAGTACAAAGTAAGATTTTTCAAAGATATTAAGCAGGGACATTAATGGCTGCATACCCTGAAGGAGACAGAATCTAAAAATTTAGTTGGGGCAAGTTATTAAAAAATGAACCCCTCCCCCCATGACACCTGCACTCGAAAATTTATAGCAGGACCATTCACAGTCACAGAGATGTGGAAACAACCCAACTGCCCAACAATACACAAAGGGATTAATAAAATGTGGCCTATGCAGGCTACAGAGTAATACTCAGCTATAAAGAAAAATGACCTGCTAGTAGCTCTTCTGCCAACCTGGATGGAACTGGAGACCATTCTTCAGAGTGAGACATCACAGGGATGCAGAATCAGACACATGTACTTCATACCAACTTGAGTCTCATCAGTTAACACTTAGGGCACGTACAGAAGTAAATCTCAATGAAAATCAAGCTGGGAGGAGGGGCAGGGTGGGATGGGTAAATTCACACCTGTGGGGCAGGTGAGCACTGTCTGGGTGGGAGACACACTTGTAACCTTGACTCAATTTCAGCCAAAACGAAGTACGTGAACAAAACACGTGTACTCCCTAATATTCTGAAATTAAAATGTAAAAAAAAAAAAAAACCTATCTGAAAAAATCTAGAGTTGCTACAATACAGTTTCAAAAATGTATAGTTTAGAAAAATGTTTTGAGAGGTACAATTGATCCTGAAACCTTCTCCAGCCTCTTTATAAATAGTATCTTCTCAGATTATTTTATCAGTTCCTACAATTTGTTACTGGTATGCTAAAGATAAATCATTAAGAATGAGTCTGTTTGGGTGGCACCTGTGGATCAGGGAGTAGGGCGCCAGCCCCATATACAAAGGGTGGCAGGTTCGAACCCAGCCCCGGCCAAACTGCAACCAAAAAAGAAAGAAAGAAAGAAAGAATGGGTCTCTTCCATTCAAATATTCACACCCTATCTATTGTTATTTCTGTCTCCCACAGTTCTGGTTTAGGGCTTATAAGCTAGGAAACGTTCCCAGTATTTTATATCCTAAATTACATTCTTATATCCAAGACTAAATTCTAATTTATCTATTGTCAAATATTTTGCTTCATAATGAGCTCAGAGAACCTATTACTAGACTTCTTACATCCACTTTGTCCTAATGGTGCTTGTAAATAATTCATTTGCATAATGAGCAATATTTATAAAAGCTAATTCTTGCTAATAGGCATGACCTTTTGGCATAAGTATACTAATAACCTTTGAAATGTTCACTAGATTACATAGTGCCAAAACAAAACTTAGGTATAATAGAAACCAGCTCCCCTTGTATATATAAGAATGAAGGTTATTTTCTATTTTGGCTGCACTTTTAAAGAGGTATTAATTAGATATGTGATTTGAATTAAAAATTAATTAATCGCGTGGAAGTTATTAAAACTAGATGCAAGGGCTTTATTTTTACAAAATAACTTCCAGTGAAAAAGGATTAACTTTTAACATTAATATTCAGATTCAGGTATTTTCAAAATATTAACTTGCTGATGTTTCCATACAGTTTATATCTACAGATGGCTATCAGGCTTAGGGAATTTTATTGATTCATGTGTATGTAATATAAATACATAAGAAGTATTAATAGTACTATCTAAGCTGGTTAAATTTTGACTTATCTTAAAATGGCCGTAATTGTCTCCAGATATCTAATTACCTTTTTACATCATGTTATAAAACTATTCCACCTAATGCTGTTAGAATGACACTTCTTTTGTTCTATTAAGGAATTTTAGTTTCTGTGCATTGCCTTGTGCATTGTTTATTTACAATTATATACGTGCTACTATGGCAGCCTAACCACACAAGTCAATGAGACAGAGTCACAGCATTGATTGTGTATTACCTAAGTTAAATTACTAATGCAAAACACCCAGTCTGCTGGAATCTGATGTTTGCTTCACTGCTGTATTCTATCCTACTTGAGTTTTTTAGGAATCAAAATTCAATTCCCCAGAACACAAATAACATTCATCTATCATTAACAATCATCTACCCAATAATTTTTCGCTTTGATGACATTACCATAGGTTCGCATTCATCTACCATTTCTCTCTCCAGACAAAATTGCCTAAGTGAAGTCAGTTATTCTGAGTAATCCACTCACTTCAATTTTCCACTTTATCTTCATCTTTCAGTGGCCTTGTACCCGGGTGACCCACCCCCACCCCTCAGCCATGGTATCCATTAGGTTATTCCATTTCCATTCATTAATCTTCTAGGTAATTTTTTTCCGTTTTCTTTCTAACATAATTAAATATGTTCAACTTTCTGAACACTTTTGTTTTGGGAACAACCAACTAATGTATCAAAATAATTGCAAAATTTAATTTTTAAAACTATGGTGTATGCAAACCCACTGGGAAATGCTTACATGATTTGGGGTTTTACTTTCTCAAGATTCATGAAGTACAGTAGTCAGGGCCAAGTATACAGCACAAAGTTTGCAAAGTGCTATAAATATTAAAGTTGATGATGCTGATACTGATGTCAGGTATATTTTATTTAAGTCTAATTGAATGATAATTGCTATTTAAAGATTTTTACATGGAAACAAGATTGAAAGAATGATTTTTTTCATCAGAATCATCTGGAAAGGTGTCATGAATTATTTGTTATATAGTCTTTATTCCAAAGACAGGCTAAATTTTTGATAAATAGATAAGTGAAAGATCTCAGGATAACCTGGGGGTAAGTCAAAAAAGTTTGATAAAATCATGAAATGTCTACAGTGGAACATTATAAGAAGTCCCAGGAATTAAAACAAAACTTTTTTGGACATTGAAACATAGTAATCTGGGCTCAGGTAGGGTTAGTTGAGTCCATATTGGGCAAGACAATCTATTATTAAACAACTATTACTGCCTGCAAGCATATTAGTAGAAATAATGTTTGATAAACTAACAGAGCAGTTCTCAACCTGTGGATCACGACCCCTTTGGGGGCTGAATGACTCTTTCATAGGGGTCACCTAAGTACATCCTGCATATCGGATATTCACATTGCCATTCATAACAGTAGCTAAATTATAGTTATAAAGTAGCAACAAAAATAATTTTAAGGTTGGGGGTCACCACAACACGAGGAACTGTATTAAAGGGTGGCAGCAATAGGAAGGTTGAGAACCACTGAACTAACATAACATCATGATTTAGTAAATTAGAAGACAGAGGGTGACAGTCAATGCCACACATTAACAGTACAACCACCCATATATTTAGGGACCTGGTTCATGAGTTTTAAAAGTAGAATTGGGACTTTTGGAAGAAAATAGTAAAAGGGGAGATACAGGAGAAGACATGAGGTAAAGCCAATAAATATTCCGGTTAAGGGACTTTTCCACAGTTTCTATGTAGCCTCGCGTAGCCATCTTCCCTGGAATCCATCTGCACAGAATATCAGACTGCTCATTTTCTGTAGATGATCCCACATGTCCTCACTTCCTCAAAGAACCTTGCTTATATTGTCAAAAAGCTTTGTCTTATAGAATATCTTGAAAAATATATACTAAATAAATTGAATATATTAAGTGATAAGGTCAGTAATTTTATTTTTACCCTAAACTTTTTTTTTTTTTTGGCTCATTTATCCATTTTATAACTTTTCGGTTTGCTTCCCAACTTCTCAAGCTGAGGTCAGTAGAGGTGCTGCCGAGAAGCTCACTTATCCCTCCAAGCCTGAAGCCCAATCCCTACTCTCCCAAAAGGATCAAACATGTTTAAAAATAATACAGTGAAAGGAAAGCTGAGGAGAAATGGGTTAAAATTGTTGTTTGTGCTATTTTCAATGGAAACATTCCTGTTACCTGAGACCTCTGACCAGCAGTTAGCTATCAGCTCTGCAAGAGTCACTGGTGACTAAGAGAATCACCCCCAGCACAGAGCACTTCATGCCCTGGGTTGGAGAGCGCTCACAGAAGTCAGGCCCAGCTTCTGAAGACCACCCTGCGGGGGGCAACACCCTCCCCGTCCTCCTCAAGCTCTATCCTCATTCCCTTCTCCGCACACATATCAACCCCCCAAAAGCCTTTTCTCTACATTTTTAAACTTTTAATGAAATACACCCTAAGTTAGAAAACATATAAATAAACTTGCAAGTACAACTTATAAGTCAACTGCTCAATTTTTGTAAACTGAACATAACCTTGCAAGCTGCATCTGAATAAAGAATAGAATATTCCAGTATCTGTGGAAAGCAACAAAAAGAGACAAGGAATCCCTCTCCCTCCCCCCTTCTGTTAATTCGAGGGTTCACTTCTGTGGTTCATCTTGCAAGGGTACAAGTGAATCTTTCTATGAGTAGAATATGAATGTTTTGACATAATAACTAAGAAAGTTACACGAAGGCTATGTTAACCAGTTTGATGGAAGAGTCTTGGATTTTCTATGAAAACACCACACTGTACCCCCAAAGTGCATCAATGTATACAGTTACCATTCAATTAAAAAAAAAAAAAAAAAAAGAGACAAGGAGAGGAAGGGAAGGGAAGAGAAAACACGCTGATAAGAACATTTTTGTTAAAGGCACATAGATATGTTAATTCAAATGGAAAGGTCCTCCTTTTCCGTGTAAATGCGCATACTGCCTTTAGGATGTACTATTTCTAAACAGGGCTTCATGGAAGATGTTCTAAGGGATGTAAGGGATGTCTGTGTCATCACGTAGAAGCTTTTGCGGTTGTCATAATGTGAGCACTACTGAAGTCAGGTCCAATAGGCTTATCACCTGGGATATTTAGACTTCAGGGCAAACTCCTGATTCAGCAGGTGGGTAATAAAGATACTTCTTGCTCATTCTAGATCATTTTTTTCTCCTCACAGAGAACTCAATTTGTGTAACGTGTAATCTTTCTTCATCTTCTTACATTTTTTTCTCCAGGGTCAATTTGACACATGTGAGACAAATGAACGAAACGGGCTGATATTAGCTTGCCCTTGGATTGAGCTTTGCTTTGGGAGGGAGCTACCTCGGGGAGCAAGTGGAACGGGCTGCATGAATGTGATACATGTGAAGCCGCGTAGAACCTGTTACTGAGAAGAGCCCACCTTGATCGAATGCTCTGCCCTGGCCTCCTTGAAATTCTTCATTCCTTTTCATCTTTTTTTTTTTTCTTTTTTGAGACAGAGTCTCCCTCAGTTGCCCTAGGTAGATTGCTGTGGTGCCATAGCTCACGGCAATCTCACACCCTGAAGTTCAATGACCCCCCTGCCTCAGCCTAGCTGGGATTACAGGTGCCCACCTCTACCCTCGCTAGCTTTTTCTATCCTTATTTCTTTTTCCTTTTTAAAAATTGCTATAATTTCTTTTTTTAATTCTTTATTAAATCATAACTGTGTACATTAATGCATTTATGAGGTACAGTATGCTGGTTTGATAAACAATGTGAAATGCTTACATCTAAGTGACAGAGGTGGGGTCTCTCATGCTCAAGCTGGTCTGGAACTCCTGAGCTCAATCCACCTGCAATCCACCTGTCTCGGCCTCCCAGAATGCTAGGATTACAGGCGTGAGCCACCACACCTGGCCACCCTATTGAAATTCTGAATAATTTTATCTTGAATATGTATTATAAAAATAAAGTCTGCTAAGAAAATGGAGCATGTTTGTGAACAGAAGAGATGATAAATGTAGTATGTCTGTCTACCATCGCTGCTGCCCCACTAACAACTGGGGAAGAGATAAAAATAGTATGTCTGTCTCCCATCGTTGCTGCCCCATTGACACCTGGGGAAGAG
This sequence comes from Otolemur garnettii, assembly GCF_000181295.1. Taxonomy (NCBI): domain Eukaryota; kingdom Metazoa; phylum Chordata; class Mammalia; order Primates; family Galagidae; genus Otolemur; species Otolemur garnettii. Next base: position 10,849,054 of record NW_003852449.1, on the reverse strand, counting down.
ATAAATGTAGTATGTCTGTCTCCCATCGTTGCTGCCCCATTGACACCTGGGGAAGAGATAAATGTAGTATGTCTGTCTCCCATGGTTGCTGCCCCATTGACACCTGGGGATGCTTCTCTGAGCAAGAGCCTCCCCTTCTTACTGTTTTCTAATTTAGTTCCCACCTTCAAGATGCCTATCTTGAGTAGTTTAGGTGGATTGATTTTAGGAGATTAACTTGTGAATTGGAAATGTTATAATGGGACATGGGTTAGGACAATTATTGTTGTTTAAGACGAGGGTTGACGTGTTTTTACTTTGAACTTTGATGTATAAAACTGTGCATTTGGAAGAGGCTACTCTCATTGTTCTCCAGAATCACTGGCCTTGTGACGAATAAAGTTTGGAAGACCCGTCCCTGTCTCTGCATATTGGCTGACAGAGACGGGGGGCTGGACCCAGTTTGTCCATAACAGGATCTTTCATTTTCTTTATTATTTCTGTAACTTCTCTGTATTATTCAGCCACCATACTGAAATCATAACATGGAAGGGAAGGGGAATACAGGACAACCCTTAGTTCTGTTCCCTTTTACTCATCAGCAAGAGAGAGGGCGTGTTGGTAGAATGATACAGGACAAGAGGTGAAAGAAAAACAGTTGCGATACTTTCACGCATCAATTACACTGTTGTAAGAGCAAAATACCTATGGTTGTGTACGAGCTACGAAAGAAGATTCTATCATTTTGATAATGCCGTGGCTTAAAGTCTCCTATATTTAATTAAAATCGTCCTTGCATAATATAAAGATGAACAGTAGAATTTACGCTAATGATTCAAAATTTTAATTTTCCTTTAATTAGAATTACCTTAAACAGTAAATAAAAATGTCGTGACTAATTGGAAAAAAGAGAGAGACCACAGAGAAAAGGAAAAGCTTTGTGTTTTGGTATCTTTAATGGTACTTTTTTCCAACTTTCTAAACAAGTAGCCCTACATTTTTATTTTGCACTGGGACACACAGAGAAAGAAGCTGAGCCTGGCCGTAAGCCTTCTAATTCTCTGGCAGGGAATCTTGCTGTTATGAGTAGGTAGTTAAGTCTACCTAGTTCTGTGGTTTAATTAACAAGTCTTTTGGCTTCCACAGTGAGCTGCGTGCTCCAAACTCATTTCTGTGAGTAATAAAGGTGATATTTGGGATTTGTTTGCTAATTTTTGTTTTATTCTTCAAGTCATACAGAAATTGTGCCAGGAAAAATAATGCTGCTTTTTGAGCCTTCTCAGAAAGTCTAACATCTGCATGTAGGAAGAGCCACAGATGTATTTGATTTCCTGCCTAGTTTTGGACTACAGCATATTCATAACTGAGGAAATAGGAGTCAAGCTGTGCATTGCACCAAACTCAACTTCCTGATGAAACTGTGCCGGGGGGAAACTTCATAAAGCGTCTCTGAGACTTCTCTGTACATTCTTTTCCAACTTCTTTTGAGTCTATAATTCTTTCAAAATAAAAAGTAATAATAATGTCAAATTAATTTTATTTTAACAAAACTGCTTTGTGTTGGCTATTTGCCTGAATAAAATGATAATGCTAATACTATCTAGACAAATAATAACAGTTATGGTTACTATGTTTACTGAACTGCAAATAGTATGTTGGACAAACCATTATACGCGTGGCACTTAATAGTTAGTTTTTAATCAATATTTGAATAAATGCAAAAAATACGGGTAAGAAAATTGTAGTATTTGAGGCTACCAGAAGAGGTAAAAACTACTATAATTTCATAGGCAGTGAATAACATTACAAAATGAGTCTTGTTTTTAAGGGTTAAAAAAAATAGTAACATTATAGACTTCAAGAGAAAGCTTGAACTATTCAATGCTAGGCTATGGTATTTTTTTCCAAAACTCCAATATAACTGGGGTTAAATTGCAGCTGTCTTCCAGGAGTGTGAAATTTCAATTATAAAGTCAGTATTAGCAATTGCCTTTGGTTTATATCGAATATAATGCTGATTCATGAAACCCAGTATTTAGATAACTGTCTTTCTTAAAGCAAGATAGCCAATACCCATACCCAGTAAAGGCAATTCTTTAGAAACATAAATTTTAGAAAATTAATATCAAAGTTAATGACCTTATAGCAATGTTAAAAGACTACTCCAATTGGAGTGTGAATTTATATGCTAGCATGTAAATAAAATATCAATTTGGAGGTCATGGTATGTACCTTTTTACGCATTTGGGAAAACTGAGAAAAAGAAAGCATTTTTTACATTTGATATTTAGGGAAAAGTCTTTATTAGCAGTCATAAGAATTCAGAGTGTGCAGTGATATATTTTTAATTTCAGTTAAGATTTGTTTGTGTCTAGTCCAACTATATTCTTTCTACTAATTCCAGATCCTCATTTGTATGCCATCCCCATCCTAACTACAAATGACATTTTTAAATAATATACCCTCATATATCTATTCCCTTCAGATGAATTCCTCTATGTTTTCCCATGCTATTTTCATCATGATGATTCAGCTCAAAGCAGTCCCTTCCCTCGGGATATCTCACTCTCGTCTTTATATCTTGCAAAATCTCCTCCTGCTTTAAAGTCCAGCTCAGCAATAACAGGCTTACATGGTGTACATATACCACATTTATTGGTCCATTCGTGGATTGATGGGCACTTGGGCTTCTTATTATGCAGCCTTAAAGAAAGATGGAGACTTTACTTCCTTCATGTTTACATGGACGGAGCTGGAGCATATTCTTAGCAAAGTATCTCAAGAATGGAAGAAAAAGTATCCAATGTACTTAGTCCTACTATGAAACTAATTTATAACTTTCATAGGAAAGCTATAGCCCAATTATAGCTCAAGAATATGGGGAAAGAGGAGAGGGAGGGGAGGGAAGGGGGTAGGATGGGTAGAAGGAGGGTGATTGGTGGGATCACACCTATGGTCCGTCTTACAAGGGTACATGTGAACCTTTCTGAATGTAGAATATAAATGTCTTAACATAATAACTAAAAAAATGCCATGAAGGCTATGTTAACCAGTTTGGTGAAAATATTTCAAATTGTATAAAAAAAATCACACTATATCACATGATTGCACTAATGTACACAGCTATGATTTAATAATAAAAGATTACCAGTTTACAGGTGTGATCACTTATGTGCCAGGCACTGTGCACCACATTTACCCACATTATAGTTTACAACTGTAGTAGACTGAATACCACACTTAGAAGAACAGTCAAGGGTTCGTGGGGGAAACGCTGGGAGCAGGACAATCTCCTGGCCGGTATGGAGCTGTTTTTCAGCCTGGGGATAAGACCTCAGGCAATCAAGTGTTCTAACAAGATAAGATCCGTTGCTTGTTGCTCCTTAGTAATCAGGTGTTGGACCTTGAACATTTATGGTGCTGTGGGGTGGGAGTAGAGCCCAGGGGAAAGAGCAGGTAGTGATCCTTAAGCACGTCCTCCTGTACGTGGGGCCTCCACACCTGTTGTGTATCGTTTCAATAAATAGCTGCAGAGGTAGCTATTTATTGAAGCCACAGCGGAAGTTACTCAGTGTCTTGACCCTTCTGCACCTCTGGGGAGACTCACCTCTTACAAGCTTGTACTTTCAATCTGGGTACTGGCTGTTTCCTGTGTGTGTGGCCGACAGGACACAGCAGCGCTGACATACAGCACTCCAATGCGGTGAGTATAATTATTATCCTCAGTTTACAAATGAGGGGAATTGACCTTTGGAAAAGGTCAGTTAAGTAACTTGCCCCAAACCTCACCAATGGGATGTGGTGGGTTTGCTGTAACAATTCTAGCTCTCTAGCCACAGAGATTGGAGAGGCTCTGAGACTGCAAGGAAGGGGCAAGGGCCCCTCCTCCCCGAGGCATCAGGTATGTGGGTAAAAGCAACTTGTGTTTTCAAGACCTCGGAGCAGCTATTCACCAAGTCAGGCAATGTTATGTGAGGATGAGTAAATTTCTATCGGGGCCTTTTCCAAATTCCTGACCCATAGAATTATGAGTTGTAAGGAAACATAAACTCCAAGAGAATTCAATACCAATTCAATTCTTTAAACTAATATAGACTAGACTATAGTCAAAATCCAAGCTAGCCCTCTTCATTCTTTAATTTACTCATTTCATTGGGGAGGAAGGGTTAGGCAGTTAACGCTAAACCTAGGAAATACATGGCCCGATATTTTAGTAAAATATTTGAGTAGATTAAATATTGTCTCTTTTCTGGAAACCTATTTGAGTTTGTTTCCATCTGGAGTGTATAATTCTGTTTGAATGTTTTAATCCCTCATTCTTCAATGATCTCACAGCCTAAGAGAGTAGAAAGTCTTCTATAGAGTCCCTAAAAAGCACTTTGAACATAAATTTTCATTCTTTTTCTTTTGAGCCCTAACACCATTTTGACTTCCCTAGTAGATTCTGTGATAAATGGTGCTATCCAGAGTACTAAAAGCATTTATTTTGACAACCCCCAGGTGTAAACTCCCATACCAAAGTCAAATTTAGAAGGCAATTTAAAAGTTAGATTTCCAAGGGAGCAATATTCCAAGCTAGCTCGTACTTTATTCTTCCTTCCTCATTTTCTGCTTACATTTATTTTCACGTTCTTTCTCCCTTAAGAAAAAATCTTTATTACTCAGAGTTCTTAAAACGTTTTTTAACAATTTCTCTAACTAGTGTGTACAATGGTCTTAGAAAACGAAAAAAGATTGTTTAGCATGACAAAGGCATTGCTATGCCTATTGGCAAAGTACCCAGGTGATTTCAGCAATAAATGGAGTACTTGCTACCTCTCTAGAGATAACAGGAGAGTGCCAAATCACCTTTATTTTTGTCTATCATACAACCTTAAATAATTCTTCATAGAATTGATCTTTTAATTTCTGAAAGTCATTCGAACACCAACATTTTCAAGTATAATTTAAATAATCATTTTTTTTTTTCTGGTAATAAACTGATTTTCCTGAGCCTTTCTAATGACATAAAGTGAAAATTTATGTGTTGAGAGGGGATATTTAGTAGGATTGATAAGTAAGGGTTGGGAGTTATCATTAGCTGGTAGAAGTTGCTTGACTATAGGAATATTGACCCACATCTCCAGTTTTAGACAACTAAGAGTATTCAGATGGACTTGGTATTCTAAACTGAAATATTAGAAATGACGGTCTAAACCAGGAGTGTCCAGCCTGCAGCTGCCGTCCTGCACTCTGATTTTGTGACAACTGTTTTATGGCTTATCCGAGTGTTAGAAGTCATGAAAAGTATACATGAACTTTTTTTTTTCTTTGCTAATTGGCTTTCATTAGTGTTTGTGAATTTAATGTGAGACCCAAGACAATTCTTAATCTTCAAAGGTGTGACAGAAAAAAAATGGTGGACATTCTAGTCTAAACCATTGCTAATTCACCTAGGGCTGGGCACAAGTTCCATTTTCTGGGCCTCCGCAGGCCTGTAAACAAGTTTGATCAATATCGAATCTAATCCCCCACTCCCCAGGAGGGGCAGGATGCCCCCAACATGACCACATTCCTATGAAATGTCAGGTTTAAATTAACCTCTGCCCACAGGCTTCTGGCACCTTGGCAGTGACATGTTAGACATATGTTCCATTTCCCCAACCCCTCCGCCTGTGGGGGGAGGAGAAACTGCCTATAAACCCGGAGACAAAGAGCCCAAATCAGCAGCCCACTCAGGACATCTGCCACCGTGTGGAGGTTTGAAGTTTCCTTCTCTTCTTATCTATAATCAAGTCTGTCCTTTTGTTTACTCTTTAGTCATGGTGGTCCATGAATTCATTGCTCAATTTCCCCAAACCAAGGACCCAGCAGAGAAATTCTGGTGACTACATTATCTTCGAAGTCAGACTGAGTTGTGCTGGAATCCAAGTGTTGTTACTCCTTGTCTACAATTCTCAGCCTCAGTTTTCTCACATGTAAGATGGTCACAGTGATAATTGGACCTTTCACTCATTCTGTAAGCATCTACTTCTTGAGAACCTATTAAGTGGCGGTTATTCTACATGACAAAGACACAGCAGTGAACAGTGGACACACTCATGGGCCTTGCATTCTTTTAGAGGAAACAGATAATATAATGAAGGCAAGAAGTGCTATGGAGAAAAATCCGCAGAGAAAAACATCAGCTACTGCTCTGAGAATAGAGGATTGAAATGTAAAAACCCTATTTATGGAAGCCCAGATTGAAAATGTGACTTTTGAGCAATGTCTGAAAAGAGGTGAGAGAAGGCATAACTCTATTTTATTATGATATTTAAAATAAAAAACAAAAACAAAGGGAAAAAAACCTACAATCTAGGTAGAGAGAACAGTAGCATGAAGAGAGGGGATGTGTGAGCTCTGAATTTCTGAGCACCGGCCCCCACCTAGGTGATAGTGAACAGACATTTGCAGAGTCATTTGTTGTCAAACAGAGTCCCTATAAATTTATTTTTTCAGACATGAATGACATAAAACAAATTTCAACAAATTGTGTTTCAGAATCTAACTGGCTTTCATGGGCAAGTCAAAAAGTAGGCAGCATCCAAGGTGAGAAATAGAAAGGGCCCCTCCAGCAGAAGGGTAAACTGTGTGAGCAGAAAAGGCTGAAGAAAGCAGAAATGAGGAATGAAAAGCAGATGGATTTTTCCAAAGTCCCTTTCCTTACAGCATGAATGCAGAGCGGGCTTCCTGATCAAGCCAGTGCACACTGACTGACCCCTCTTGATCAGCTATTGAGACTCTCCTGGGATTTGGGTCAGTCTGATCCCATGACACCAAGCACAAAAACTCCATGAGATCTTAGGAGATCTGTTAGGACCTGGTTTAGGAGCTCAGTCCAAAACAATAGCCTCTCATAAATTTTATTTAAAATAAGTAAATCAAACATAATGTAGGAGTCTTAGGTAAAAAATAAGTTTGAAAAAACTCAGAAATAACATAATGAACTTCCAGAGGAATGATGTATCACATTTGTTATGAATGCACATAATTTTGATATATTTAATGTGTCTTCAACTGAGAGGCAACTAATAATCAAAAATTTCATGCTATAATTTGACAACTTTTTTTTCTTAGTTACACACATAAAAAGAGGTGCATCTTATTGCTAACTTGTTGGTGGTATTATAGATTCAGTGAAATATGCAGCCATGAAAACTGCTTGAAAAATGTAGATAAAAAATTTTAAAAACTTTTGCACCCTTAGATTTCTCAGTTTCTAGGAACAAAAACATCTGGCACAAAACAGAAGAGACAGAATTCAACAAATAGCATAACAGGGTGACTACAGTCAACAAGAAGTTATTGCATATTTAAAAGTAACAAAAAGAGTAGAAATAGACTATTCCCAACACAAAGAAATGATAAACGCTTGAGATGGTTGATACCCCAATAATCCTGATTTGATCATTACCATTGTATGCCTTTATTAAAGCATCGCATGTCCCCACAAATGTACAAAACTATTGAGTACCAATAAGAGTTAGAGACTAAACTTTTAGAAGAATAAAAAAGCAAAAGTAAAAACATATACAGTGGTCAGCCTCCAGGGGGCAGAAACAGGTTCCTGGTATTTGTACCCATCACAATGTAGCAATCAAGATATAAATAGAATATAACTAGGGTTTATCAATGTAAGATCAAAATTCAAAGATTTGTTTAATTAAAAAACAAAAAAAATTGTTAGGATGACACAAACCAAAAAAAGGGGGTTGGGTGGGGAAATGAAGCCGAATGATCACTAAGAAAAAAAAGTTTCATTATGAAAATTAAAAGCTGCCCTGGCACTTACAAGGATTGGCACGGCTATAGAGCCTTACTAGAAAGATAATCTTAAGAATCTTTCCATTTTTAGAACTCAGCAGAAAAGAGCAAAGAGGTCTAATTGATCAGTAAAAATGTAAGGGATGTCATGAAACAGGTAGAAGCCTCATAACAGGTGTTCCAGGGGTGGGAGGTGGGAGTGCAGAACAGTAACAAAAGTGGTAATCAAAGATAAAACTGAAAAGAAATATTCTTAATGG
>NW_003852449.1:10837658-10840539 GCF_000181295.1 Otolemur garnettii | reverse complement strand
TCCCTCTCAAGTAATTTCAAAAGCTCTACTGTGAGAAACAGCATTTATGGAGAAGTTTCTCTGGAATGTGCTGCCTTACCACTAGGCTGCCAAGCCTCCCTCAGGTGGTGTGAAGGAGATATCTTCAGAGTTATCAGTAGAGAAACGATATAAAGAAAAATTTCTGTGATGACTATGTTAGGAACATACTGAGCTAAACTAAGTTAAACCGAATTCTCTTAGGCAGGCGTCCTCGGGGTCTCTAACAAGCTAATGTGCTTTGTACAAAACTAGGCAGCATTCGAACGTGTTTACTGCCGTGTCCCTTTATACACGAAAATCCCTAGGCCTTCTTTCACATGGCAACAACACACCCCAGATCATACTTTGGGAAGAGTTACTGAGTTACTCGCCCTGATCCATACAGTCAATGTTTAGAGGTATCAGAGGAAATTTACCTGTGCGCCTCCTGGTCAGATCACTGACTCTGCGCAGTGATGTTTTTTATGAACCAACAAGAAAAATATCTCGCTGGCTTCAATACCAAGACTTACGTGTTTCTCCTAAGGAAAAAATCTGTGCTTGTTTGTCTTGGTTGTTGTGAACCTCATAACTTACCAATTTTTTCACTTTGGCTGCTAAAAACGTTATAGAAAAGGAAAAAAAAAAAAAAAGAATGTGGTTCCCTTCTCTGGAGCGTGTGGAGGAAAAGGTGCCAACCAGAAAGGCCCGGCCGCGCAGTGAGGGACGCGGTGCCCGTCCGGCTCCGCGGCTCTGCCCACTTTCCGGGAGTGGCGCAAAGTCTTCAGAAGCTGTTTTGCAAGAGGAATCCTGTGCGACTCTGGCTACAAGCAGGGCTGTCCCGGACCGAGCTGCCGACGGGGGCCGGTGGCAGGAAGCCGTGTATCCTTTCCTACATGTGTTCCAACACAGTGTGACCAGCAAGGGACCGCAGTCACTGTTGGCACCAGAGGTGGTTTGCAGTTAGAGCACCCTCGCCATCGTGCCAGCCAGGCATCCTCAAACTATGGCCCGCGGGTCACATGCAGCCCGCCGAGGACATTTATCCGGCCTGCCAGGTGTTTTTGCCATCGCTTCTAGTCCTGCTTAGCGGCCGACTCGTCCTGGGGCCCTCAGTCCGGCCCTCCAACGGTCTGAGGGACAATGAACTGGCCCCCTGTTTAGAAAGTTTGAGGACCCCTGAAACACGGATTCTTCCAGGGCGGCCTGGGCAGCTGACGAGCAGAGCATCCGTAGGGACAGCAAAAATAAACTGCGCCCTGGCAAAGGAGCGTCACCCCGAACAAATACGGGGAAGTTGTCAGTGTCATGCGTTCCTGCAGTTATGAAAATCAGGGCCGAAGGGGATTCAGAGCATCTGTGCGCCCGCCGTGGTGGGATTTGGGGTTATTAGGGCTCTTGATTTAGTCATTTGAACATTAGCTCCAATTTCCTGCCCATTTTGTTTAACCTCACTTTTTCTTTTTGTTTAAAATTTAATTGTGTCAATATTTTGCATAAAATTATTAATAGTTTTTAATAAAATACTTCCATTTGGTAAATTTTCAAAGATAGGTTTTTTTTCTAAACTCACTTTTTTAACATTAAAAGGTTTTATATTGTGGTGCTATATACGCCTTCCTAAACTGCATTAAATCATTTGTTAGAATAAGGTGGTATTAAAGAAAAGATTAAGTAATTGACATTTTGCAGTAGAAGATCAAATGATCCATACAAGTGTGATCAAAGAGAAGCTTTTGTTGACCAGGTAATCGCTCCCAATGATACCCCCTTCTCATCAAGGGTTCTTATGAATATGTTAAGTTACATGGCAAACGAAACTCTGAAGATGTGATTAAGTTAAGGATCTTAAACTAGAGAGATATCCTAGACTGATCAGGTGCAATATGATAATCACAATGGTGGTTGTAAGGGAAGGTAGAGACAGGAGAATGGGTGTAAGGGATGAGAGGATGGAAGTCCAGATCAGAGTAATGCAGCCACCAGCCCATGGCTCGAAGAGGCATTGACCAGATTCTCCCCCCTCCAACAGGAATGCAAATTTATAGAAACCCACTTTCTCTTAGCCCTAGCAGAGGCATTTTGAACCTCTGACTTGCAGAACTGTAAGATAATAAATGTACGTTGCGATAGGCGACCAAATGTGTGTTAGCATGTTAAGCCTGCAATAGAAAAATAAGACAAAACCTCAAGGGGATACACTTTCTTCCCAACAAATTACCTTTTTTTTTTTTTTTCCAGATGACAGTACATTTTATGAGAGTTTAGTAACGACAGAACTCCTGCGTGCTAATGGTGTTGTAGAAACTGGAACATTTTCAGAGGTAAGTAGAAAATAATTTTTAAATTTTGACCTAGTAACTAAACTTCAGGAATTCAGGATGAGTCAATAAGCAAATGGGTATACAAATATTTTTTGCACAGTGATAGGTTATTAAATATTACACCTGCTGAAACTCAAACTGACTTAAATATCTAATAATACAGAAATGATTTGGACGAACTTTACTGTACCCATGCAGATATATATTACACAGTCACCTCTGTGAAATGCCAAGGGAGAGACACCAAAGTTCTCGTACATTATATTTCTACCATTGTAAGATATGAATTTAAATCAATGTAAATGGAGGAAAAATATTAAAATATTAAATATAGGAAAATAACAATTTTTGAATGATGAGACTATGTCTGATGTGTATTTTGGCCTGAACTTTTTAAAATTTTTCTCTAAATGTGTAATACATTACTTTTATATTCATAAAAAGAAAGTATGAAATGTCTATGTAGCTAGTTATTGTGAACAAACTCAACAAATAAAGCGTATCATGGCAGCTGTGTTGGAAGTGGAAGTTGCAAGGCCAGAATCCCCAGACTTAGC
>NW_003852449.1:10836847-10837433 GCF_000181295.1 Otolemur garnettii | reverse complement strand
TTAGAAAAAGTATGTATCCCATTCCGTACTTTTTTTCTGCAAAAGAAAAAAATAAAATGGGAGGAATCTAGTGCATGCTTAGCTCCCCCAATAAGATTTATGCTTCATTCATGAATTCATTTGGGATCCTGAAAACCTTGGTCTTGTCTTTGCGCCTTTAAATCTTGAATGGAAGAAAACGTATGCATTGAGGGGGGTCAACATAAAGAAAATGTGATGTTTTGCTTTATTTTTGCTTGTCTAATTGGACCTTAAGTACCCAGGGGCAAGCTTTATTGTAAAGTTATTGGTTCTTTGTATTTAACCTTCATTGATAATGTTGATCTTTCTTTCAACACTACCAATGCTGCCCTGTGAAAGTGGGTGAGTTGTGCTGGTCCTTCCTTGGTAGACTAGCACCATAAACAACTGTGTGATTCATCACTGCCAATCTGTCTGACTTTACACTTATTAGATAACCTCACAGTCCTTGTATCTGCAACCTTTCAGTATTTTTCTATCATTTACGAAAAATGCAATCACAGTTTTGGTATATCTCATATGATGTTGTATTTTATTGACATATTGTTATATGTTGTGTGCTATA
>NW_003852449.1:10834700-10836583 GCF_000181295.1 Otolemur garnettii | reverse complement strand
GTGTGTTTGCAAATTGTGCTGAGTTCCTCTGACTCCATTCTCTGCTGATCCTGCTTCGATTCACACATGTAGCTGCAGCCAGCTGGTGTCTCTGCTGGGGCCGAGGGGTTTAGGATTTTCTCATAACTGGCAGTTAGAAGGCTATTAACTGAGATGCCTATACATTTTATTGTTAATCCGTATTCTGTATTTCTTTAATGGAAAAATGTCTTTACAGTATAAACTAAGTTACTATTATATAATTTAAATGATTAAATAATGTGCTGGGACTTGAAAATCACCTCAGGGCTAGCAATAGTAAATTATATGACCTTGAGTTCTTCCCTTTAATCTTCAGAAATGTAATTTTCTCTCCTAAAAAATAAAAGTGTTCCACCAGATGAACAGTCCATTAATTTATGAATCTTAAATTGTAATTATTAGAGGGACCTAAAGTGTGGAAGCCACATACCATTTCTGAGATCAGACTGTCACGGCTCTGTGAGAGCCCTGCCTAGATTTTAACAATCCTTCTCATAAATCGCTCTGTCATTCTCTATCACTGGTCACATGTCTTCATAGCTCTTCCAGTAGATTAGATAAGGGTGTTTTTATTGCTACACATTCATTTATTTATTCACATTCATTCAGCGAGTGTCTATGATGTACTCGGGTGTGTGAGAAAGATTTGTGTAGATTACAATATACTATCGGTGAAAACTAATCAGTGCATGTAGAAACAAATCAATCTTCTATTAGAATACTAATCCAGTCAGAAAAATAAACTGATCTTCCTGTTATCAAATACTGAAATATAATTACATATAAATGTGAAAATACTAAAGGAATTCCCTGGGGGAATCAATATTTGCTATCAAATAGGTATGTTTCTTTCTATATACTTTTCAGGAAACATATCATAATGAAATAAAGGAAAATTAGAAAGTATTTTCCTTAAAAATAATTTAAACTAAATAGAAGAGGGGACCACTATTGTAATGAATGTTTTTCCCAAGCAATACAGAAAACTATTATTTCAGGAGGAATAACTACATTGATAGTAGTTATCAGTACGTGGTGCGGTGAACAAATAACATTTAAGACTACAATTAAAGCTTTTTTTCCCTCCATCAGGCTGATGCAGGGATGTGTATACCTAGTGAAAATAGGAAGGTCACAAAGAGAATTCTTGGAAGAGAAAGTATAAAGAACATTATTTTAAATCTATGCTTCAAATTACAGGCACGCTTTGCAATCGTCAAAATATTATTAAACATATTGATTCTCTTTGCTTACCGTCTTATTAATCCTTGCAGATAATTGGGCATATAATCAATATAACATTCATAAGAGGAAGTTCAGCTAAAATTGGCTGCAGTGTTTTATGCTTTGAGATCATCACTTGAGGCTCTTACCTTTTCTCCTAAAAAATCACCTTTTAATGCAGTCTGGCAAATTATGTATGCCTAGGTGGGGCAACACTTTTCACCCTCCTAGACACTCAGATTGAATCTGTTTTACTCACAATCTATTGTTTATGCTGCTACCAGGACTTTTAAAGATTCAAGAATCACTTTTCAAATTAAAAGAATGATCGATTTTCTGCTGAAATCCCTCAATGCATCCAAAAGAAAACATCACATCCCACATTTTCTGTGATAATTTTAACTATATGATTTTCCTGAGATAGGAAACAAAGAAATTTCACAGTACAGGAAATAAATATGTCTCTAATTTTAGAGTTTGGTTTTTGAGGGTAATGCAATATAAAAGATAAAGGTTATGCCTACAAATGTACCAGACAAAATAAATAGTTGTGCAGTACTTTCAAATGCAAAGGAACTGGAACAAAAATTTGGAGAGCAGGACATCTTGTTCAAAGATAAACTAGGGAGTCATTCACA
>NW_003852449.1:10825619-10834000 GCF_000181295.1 Otolemur garnettii | reverse complement strand
TGGGTGAAAAAGTTAGTCAGAGTCTAAAAGACCAAGAGTCAGTGAAAAGGAATGATTGAGTTAAGATAAGGGCCTGTTCATCAGAGACAAAGTACAAGACATATGTTCAGACCCAAATAAGGTGTTATGTGTGGTGAGGACCTACAAGAATGTCTTATATAAACTTAGTCTGGTTCATGAGTCACAGAGGACATCTCTATAAAAGCAGAGGGTCATGATGAAGTACTTCTGATCTCCTTCCTCATCTCTAGAAACTCAGTTTTAGGGATCCCTCAGCCAAGAAGGGGTCCAGCCAGTCAGCTGCTGGTGGGGGAAGCCTTAGATTTTGTTTCAGTTCACAACATTATATGTAATTAATTCACCTATAATTGAAAAGGAGTGGTTCTTTTTTATACTAATCCTATCTGTATTATTACATTTCAGTGGATAGATACATAACTGAATAAGTAAATGTATAAATACATAAATAAAGCCAGAACAAATCCTAACATATATTTAAAATTTTCTTACTATGTCTAATCACTCTTCAAAAATAGAAAGCATAGTCACACAATTAGATACCCAGGCTCAAGATCCCCTAAATGATTTCCTCTGTTCTAGTTGAAACCAATAATATATTTTCTTCTTTCTTTTGCCCCTACCTATGGTGTTAGTTGGAATACTACAAGCACGTATAGTTATCAATTCACTTACCAATTACCATCAAAAATAATTCTAAGTTTTTGGCTCCCTCAGTCTCTCGACTTAAATCAAATCCATGAGATAGACCAGTGTCTTTCATCTGCTACAGTGTTTCACTTAAATCATCGTGCTGTAGAACTTTGATTTATTCAGATGCTTCCTGTCATTACCCTGGTGCTGATCCCTGGGCACCAACACCAGCACCAGTTTCCCCATAAAATCTCTCAAATAATCATCTCTCAAATCGTATTTTTTCTATGTCAAAGATGAGAAGAGCTAGCTCTTCTATCTACAAATACAAAACCATTCTATTTTCAAAGCATTTTATATTTTTTTAGTACCTGTTTCCCTATTTCCTGATTTAGTAAGCATAGAACAGCAAAGACAGTCTGTTTGAAGTGTGTACGTACTCGTGGAAAGACTCGTCTGGAATATGTACGCACTTATTTATTTTTTACTTATTTTCATTGACAAGTAATAACTTTATTCATGGGGTACGTAGTAATGTTTCAACATAGGTGAGGTACAGTGATTTCATCAGGTTAAATAGCATTCATTATCACAGGGATTTATCCTTTCTTTGTGTTGGAACATTGGGGATTCTCCTTCCAGCTGATGGAAACTACATATTATTGTTAGTGATAGTCATCCTACAGTGGTCTAGAGCACTTAAACTTATTCTTCCTACTGAGCCATAATTTTATATCCTTTAACAAGTTGTCCTTAATAAATGGTTTATCCACAGAAACATGTTAGAGGTGGCTACAGTGGTGGGCTCTAATGGTCATAAATAAACTTAAGGTCTCCCCTCCACCTGTCGTTCTTATATTACCCACGTCTCCCTGAACTCTGTGCCTTTGACATCTTCATGACACACAACCCTCCGGAGTATTCTTTTCTTTTCTTTTTTTTTTTTTTTAATACTTTTTATGTTTCCCTGGGTCACTTCTGAGATGTAACTATGGACCAACATACACTTCTTCTCTCAATTCTATCATCTCCATTCTTCTTTCTCCCTTCTCTCTTTTCTGTCTCCCTAGTTCTCTTTATATATGTCACAGATATTTTCTAGGTAATAAAAATGTGTATCTTCATCTCTCCTTTTTGATGTCTAAGTTCTGTACTCACAGCCCCAATAGTTCAATGTTTTTCACCTAGATCCTTCTTTTGCCTTTTATTTATGATAGCTTAAACTCTTGGTAGCTTAAAATTTCTTTTTCCAAATCCCTATTTTTCTTCTACTAATGTAATTAGCATCATCTTTGTTATTCCTAATAAATGTCTCAGTTGTGTACTCTACCGACTCCCCCAAGGTGTGGTGTCTTTCTGAGCTGTGTGATTCACTCCTTCATATGGAACTTGTCAAGGGAACTAATTTTTTTTTTACTGTGTTAAGAATAAAACTGTGGGAAACTCCTTTATTTTACTTAGGTAATGTTCCAAAATTTGAAGCAGAAATTCTATTAAAATAAAATGTATTTTCCTGCAAAGGCAAAGCAAAAATGTTTTAATTTCTTAAAAAGTACCTCATCTATATTCTCTAGATGATGTCGTAAGTTTGAAGTTGTGTGATAAATTATGGCAGTAGTAATGGTTAGGAAACTGTATTCTCAAAACACTCTGCATTTCTTATAATTGCTTCCTCTGTCTGAAATGGGATTAGCTTGCACAAATGAGCCCAATGATTTCTTTATCCAGGTGAAGGAAGATAGAAGTCCGCAAAGCTGATAAGATTCTGGAGATCTTTCAAAGTCATATATATACACATCTTAAATGCTCTAGACTACTAAGCAGTGTTTTAAGAATCAGTGGTTTTTTCGCTTTTCCTAATTATTGAAGAAATAGATAATTAAATTCTACGCTAGGAAGATCAATGCCTCATTAGAGTCAGAGGGCCATCAGCTGGGCAACAGTCTTCTTGCTCATCTCATCTCCCCCAGGATTAATGTCTGTTTTTCTTTTAGCCTCTGTTCCTGCTCTGATACTGATGATTTTCTACTCTGTGCTTATCACTCTATTTTTGAACAACTGTCTAAGATAGAAATCAATAGTGCAAGAGGGATTATAAGGGCCACTTTCAACTTCTCAGATGGATGGCCTCCCTGTCTGGGAGTTGCCACAAATGGCTTTCCCTGAGGAACCACTGCTCACTGTTTTATGAAAGGTCTTCGTTTTGCTATTCCATGAACCCCAAACCATTATTTTTTCATGCTGTACCTTGATGCCTATTGTAAAGCTTCTGAATGATTGGCAGATGCCAGCTAGGAAAGTTTCCATGAAGTAAATCTTAAAATATAGCTTACTTAGAAAGCAAGAACAGAAAAACACCTGCTAAAAAATTTAGTCTGTTTTATTACGGATCAAATTTTCTAGGTGATACATTCTTCCCTTGATATAAAGGTATATAAAATTGTTTGTTAAATTATGCCATATAATTTTATTATGGTCTAAGAAGCAATAACATTGTCTTCTGACAAAATTTTTTACCTTTTTTGTAAATTAAGAGAAAGCCTAAATCAAATCATTACCTGATTTATACTAGGTAATGCCATCAGAGTTTATTTCATCTTGCAGAACTGAAATTCTGTCACTATCAAACAATAATTACCAGCCCCACTACTCCCGGCCCTTCCATCTCTCTCTGTGATCTCAACCACCCTAGGAACTTCGTGTTTGTGCAATCATATGATAGTGTCTTTTTTGTGACTGACATTTTATATGGCATAATATCCTCACGGTCCATCCATCTCATAGAGTATGTTCTAATTTCCTTCCTTTTTATCCAAACTTTTTCAGCATCAATTTAAGTAATTATCCTTTTTTTGTCCTTCATTCTTTTGATGTGATAGATCACATTGATCTGCTCATGTTGAACCATCCTTGTATTCCAGGGATGAGTCACACTTGTTCGTGATGAACGACCTTTTTAACGTATTATTGAGGAGATTGGAGCAAGATGGCTGAACAGAAACATCAGTCGCCAGACTGTCCCAAAAAGAAGAAAGAGTTTCAGGGGACAAAGGATAGTCCAGGTAGAATACTGAGGGAAGAGTGCCAGAACTTACCTTAGCCAGGTCTCCCACAAGAAGTTGCAGAGCAAGAGGAGGAGGAGTAAAATTGTGGCAGAGACTGACCTCCCCCCAAGAAACTTGGAACTCAGCAGAAGGGCTGGTGGGAGTGTTTACTTTTCTCCTCTCATGCTTGTGCCAGCCTTCCAGCCCCTCCTTCGCTGGAGACCCCTTCTACTCTCATGAGTTTAAGCACTGCTGCTGCTGCCATAGTGGACAGAGCTTCTTAAGAGTGGAGCGCCAGGCTGCAGGTGTGCACAGGGCCGCCACTCCAGCTGAGGCAGTGGCATCATGTTCCTCACTCACCTACTGGTTTCTCTGCTCTGCTCTGGAATGCGCAGCCTCTCAGTATCCTTTTCAATGGATTCCACCAAAAGATTCCTCAGAACCTTTTTGGACTGAAACAAGCACAGAGGAACAGGGGGACATAGGGCTACAGCAGCATTTCCGGAGTCTGGACCTCCAGGTGAGCTGCCCCAAAAGGAATGCTTTTCAGGACAAAGAAAAGTGCAGTGTGAACACTTTTGTACTTCTGAGTCCCTGACTCATGATTAAAAGTTGTCTGCAATTCTCCCTCAGTGGAGATGTTCGAAGGAGTTTTAAAAATCCAAACAAAAAGTGTTCATACTCACCAGCACAAAAACACATAAAGCTCCAAAGAGCTCCAAAGCTCCAAATTTTTAGAAAATATACACAATTGGGAATGTAAAGCAACTAAATAATGGTAAACATAAGGGCTGGAACAGTATGTCATATAGCAATATTAACATTAAATGTAAATGGTTTAAATTCCATACATAAGAAATATACTTTGATGGAATGGATAAAACAAGCATTAAAATGAGTGGATGCAATGGGTATTTACAGAAATATCTCTCCAAAAAATGCAAAATATATGGTCTTCTGATAAGCACATGGAACACTTTCCAAAATACATCATATATTAGGCCACAAACCAAGTCTCAACAAATTTTTAAAAATCAAAATCGTATCAAGTATTTTTTAGACCATGATAGAAAAAACTAGAAATTAGTGCCAACAGCAGCTTTTAAAATTGTACAAATATATGGAAATTAAACAATATACTTCTAAATGATCTTTAAGTGAATGGTGGGATTTAAAAATTTAAATTTTTAAAATTAAGAAAAAATAAACATTTTGCAAAATGAGTAATAATGACAACCAATCAAAATATCTAGGATGTAGCAAAAGCAATAATAAGGGGGAAATTTATAGTGCTAAACTAGAAAGACAGAAAGATAAAAAACTAACATGCTAATATCAGACCTTGAGGAACTAGAAAAACAAGAACAACAAAAAAACTGAAAGGAAGTTGTGAAATATCAAAGATCAGAACAGAATTAAATGACATAAAAACAAACAAAAAAATACAAAGGACCATTGTAACAATGAGTTCATTCATTGAGAAGATAAAATCTATAGACCACTGGCTGGATTAACCAGCAAAAGATGAGGAGTTTAAATAAGCTCCACCAGAAAAGGAAAATGAGGCATTACAACAGATATGACAGAAATACAAGGGATTGTCTGAGACTACTATGAACACCTCTATGCACACAAACTGAAATTTCTAGAGGAGATGGATAAATTTCTGAAAAAGTCAACCTCTCAAGCTTGAATCAGGAAGATGTAGAAATGATAAGAAATCCAATAATGAGAAGTGAGATTGCATCAATAACGAAAAATCTCTCTGTCAGGTGGATTCACAGGTGAATTCTATCAGACCTGCAAAAAATTGGAACTAATCATACAGAATTTGTTTCAAAGAATTGTTTCAAAGGCCTGACACAGAGGACTCTTCCCTAACTGTGAAACCAGCATCACCCAGATTAAAAAACAAAAACCAAAGGACATAACAAAAAAAAAAAAGAAAACTACAAACCAATATTCTTGGTGAACATAGATGTAAACATATTCTATAAAATAAAGCACATCAAGAAGAAATTCCATCATCAACTGGATTTCATCCAAGGAGTACAAGGATGGTTCAAAATTCAGAAATGAATAAATGTAATTTACAACTTCAGAAGAATTAAAAACAAAAGCCATATTATCATTTCAACAGATGCAGAAAAATCATTTTGTAAAATCGAGCATTTCTTCATGACAAAAACCTTTAATAAACTAGGTACATTGTTGATTCTTGTGGGTGTTCATCAGTGTCTGTACATTAATGAGTTAGATATTTATGTATACCTATCCTTCTTAAGAAAATGTTCTCAGTATTTAAAGGGAATTGAGTATTCAGATCTAAGCCTGCAGTTGCTGCAGTTGTATCAGTGATGAGGTACTGAACTGTCCTCAACTGCAACTTTTGCAGACTCAATTGGTGCTGATTTTGTAGGCTTGGTTAAGAGATGAAAGAATTTCCCAGTTTACCAGACAAAGTCTTTTACCCTCCACCCTCACTTTCCCTTAAACAGGAGTCTCTGCCTGTGCTGGGCTGCCTGGAATTGGGGGTGGGTGATGTGAGTACTCTCATGGCCATCACAGCTGACTCTGAGCTGGCTCATTCATGATGCCAGTACAATATTAGTTTTTTCACAAGGCCCATGGCAACTAGTGCTTCCTACTGCTAATGTGTTTATAAAGCTGGATGGGAGGAGAAGACACCGTTTTTTATCTCTTGAAAGTCACTTCAGCTAAAGATGGCTGGGCTTTCAATAATGGGGTAGGGGAAAAATAATGCCTGCCTCCTCTTCCTCTGTAACTCTGCCTCCCAGGCTCTGAAACTGCATGCAATCTACTCCAGAAACATCTGCACAGCTTCCTGCCACAGGGCGGAGGGCTGGAGGAATGGCAGCTACTAAAATTCACTGGAATTTACCTTTTCAGATCTTTGCTGGATGTTGCTCTTCAGTAGACTGTAGAGTTCCAAAATAATTACATCAGACAAATTCTGCCAGTGCAAGTAATTGTTTTCTAGGTGATGAAACAGAGTTCCGGTGCTTCCCAAACGACCATCTTCCCAGAATCATATATCTGTGTGTGTATACAGACCATACTCAGTTATATAAAAACTATTTAAAGCAGAAGAGTCTTAGAGACGTGCTGTTTGGGGTAGATCACAAAGGTTTCTGAAGGAAAATATCACTTCTGAAGCAGTGTTATTTTTGCGTAGTTATTATTGCTCCTCTTACACACTCAAAACTGTACTTCATGTTACTTAACTAAATCTTGGATAGATTCTTCACTTTTCAGGCCACCCTTAATACCTTTTGATCTTCTCTGACTTTATTCCATATTCAGGGAGGTAACAATCAGGTGAATTTCCACTGTAACTAAGGTATTCTTAACGGTGGGAAGCTGTGTTGTAGCGGGATTTCATTTGTCCAATAATGATGTATGGTGCTTTGATTGTCTATTATTGCATAGTAGGCATTGAAACCCTAGTGCTTAAAAAAATAACATATTTTCTCACAAATCTGCAATTTGAGTGGTGATATAATGGGGACATTTTGTCTGTGTTCTGCATGGAAACACCTGGGGCAGTTTCCAGGCTGGCTCACTCAGATGTCTGG
Source organism: Otolemur garnettii (assembly GCF_000181295.1). Taxonomy (NCBI): domain Eukaryota; kingdom Metazoa; phylum Chordata; class Mammalia; order Primates; family Galagidae; genus Otolemur; species Otolemur garnettii. The sequence continues at coordinate 10,826,709 of NW_003852449.1, read as the reverse complement.
CAAATTGGTATGAGCTGTCAGCAGAGAGCTCAGTTTTTACTGTTGGCCCAGGGCACAGCTCCTCTCTACAAGATCTCTGTGGATCTGCTTGAGCTTGGAGCTTCACCTTGAGCTTCATAGACTGGAAGCTTGAATTCAGGAGAAAGTGTGTCAAGAGCTTGAGTGGAAGCTGTGAATCTGTGGCCTAGGCTTTGATATCGCAGAATATTAACTCTGTAAGATAATATTGGTTTAAAAAGCCGTGATAAATTCAAAAGTAAAAAAAAAAAGAGAGAGAAAACTCCATTTTAATATCTTTTAAAATCCTACCAATATTAGAGGCTATGGGAAATTCAATCTTCAGACTTTGTTAATTATACTACCATAATATAATCATGTACTTTTTGATGATAATGACTTCTCAAAATTATGATCATGGAGTTAAGAATTTTTTTTTTTTTTTTTGAGAACCCCCAGCTAAACTGTGGTTCCAGTACTACAATTCGGAGAGACAGAAGACCTCCAAGTGACATAGGACAGTGGCAGTATACAGCTGTGTAAAGCAGCTACAGTCTATAGCAAGAAGTGATGCCTTCCCACAGAAACAGGGCAACTCGAGGGAAGGGAGTTAGTAAGCTACTCACAGCTAATAGGTCTTGTGGGGGATCTAGACGCTGTTCCAACAATACCATCTCCCTTGCAAATTGTTTTGGGAGCCTCCAGCTAAGTTCAGCTTCCAGGTCCAGAGTGAGTAGCCACCACTCTGGAAAAAGAAGGGAAGATGGCTTTGGAGGGTGCAGTGGGAGTTACAGTGAGCCTTTCACTAAATGCATTTCTTTTTTTAACTTGACAGAAGACCTAATGCCTAGTTGTCTGGATTGCAACTGACAGGAGATGGGGGCTGGCTGTTACGAAGGATACTGGCGGGGCAGAGCCTGTGGCTCAGTGAGTAGGGTGCAGGCCGCATATACCGAGCTTGGCGGGTTCAAACCCCACCCCTGCCAAACTGCAACAAAAAATAGCCAGGTGTTGTGGCAGGCACCTGTAGTCCCAGCTACTCGAGAGGCTGAGACAAGAGAATCACCTAAGCCCAAGAGCTGGAGGTTGCTGC
>NW_003852449.1:10803181-10825473 GCF_000181295.1 Otolemur garnettii | reverse complement strand
GTACTGAGAGAGTCTTACCTTATGTTCTCCCAGGATTATAGGAAAAGCCTAGCCTGGGGCAATTCCTTGTTCTACAGATGGAAGGCACAAATTTAATTCACCAACACAATAGTAAACAAGTTCAAAGAATTTTACTTATATATCTTGGGAAAGGAGGGCATAACAAGTGGACAGGGCAGTCCTCTGTGGATAGGACAGTCCTCTATGCCCAGGTCTCGATGAGAGGCAGGAATGAAAAGTCAGACAGAAATTGAGATCAAGATATATACAGAGAGAGAGAGAGAAGTATGCAACTAGGCACATATATAAGAATGGAGTGTGGGTCATATCAGAATGATGCATTTAAAGGGAAAGGTAGGGACGCAGAGCTCCCAGATTGCTAGGCATGAGGGATTTCTGAGATCCAATCTCTGGCTTGAGCCATCTGCCTGTGATGCAGAAAGGGAAACTGTGTAAAGGGTAACTGAGCCAGCATCTATTCTTCTTGTGTCTTGTAAAAATGTCCATTTTGACGGAGGTAAGGATGTATCTCACTGTGGTTTTAGTTTGAATTTTCCAGATGACTAGTGATGTTGAGGTTTTTTTATTTTTTTCGTATTAGCAATTTATTTGGTTATGAAAACAATTTCTGTTCATGTCTTCTGCCCACTTTTTGATGGGGTCTGTTTTCTTGTTGATTTCTTTGAGTGCTCTATCCATTCTGATATTAGCCCTCTGTCGGGTATATAGCTTGCACATATTTTCTCCTATTATGTAGGTAGTTTGGTTACTCTGTTGATTATTTCCTTTGCTGTGCACAAGCTTTTAAAAAATGCTTTGCCTCAGTTGATATCTAAAAGAGTTTGAGTACATTTTCTTCCAGAATATTACCATTTCAATGCTTATGTTTACACATTTTATCCACCTTGAATTAATTTTAATTCATTCATTAATTAAATTCATGAATCAAAATTAATAGAATTAATTAGTTAACTACGTGATGAGAGACAAATCCCATTTCTTTCTTCTACATGTGGCTCTCCAATTATCCCAGCACCATTTACTGAATAGGAGTTCCTTTTCCTAGTGTATGTTTTGTTCTGCTTTGTGGGGAATTAGATGGTTGTAGCTATATTTTTTGATTTTTGCAATTTCTACTCCTTTCCACTGGTCTATTTCTCTACTATTGTACCACTACCATGCTGTTTGGGTTACTATAGCCTTGTAGGAGAATTTGAAATTGTCAACTACAATGCCTCCAGATTCTTCATTTTGTTTAGATTATTTTAATTTGGGGCTTTTTTTTTTCCATCTAAGATTCATTAGCTTAGAATTATTTTTTCTAATTTATGAAATATGACATAAATTTTTTGATAGGGATTGTGTTGAGTCTGTAAATTGCTTCAGGAAATAGGAACATTTTAACAATGTTGATTCTACCAATCCATGAACATGGGATGTTTTTCTATTTGTTTGTGTTATTTATGATTTCCTTTATCAATGCTTTGTAGTTTCATTGTAGATGATCTTTTATATCCTTGGTTAAATATATTTATAGGCATTATATTTTCCTTGTGGCTGTTGTAAAAGATACTGAGTCCTGATTTGACTCTTAGCTTGACTGTTATTAATACCTGGAAATGCTACTGCTTTGTATATGCTGATTTTGTAACCTGAGACTTTGCTGAATTCATTTATAACTTCTCAAATTCTTTTGGTGAAGTCTTTAGGATTTTCTGGACAAAACTATATTACCAGCAAGCACAGATAATTTGAGCTCTCCTTCTCAGTTTGGATGGCAGTGGGGTGTCCAACCTATGGTCATAGCCTGAATGGGGATTATTTGGGGTCACAGACCATATTTTTTCCCTCCTCATTCACTTTCGTTAGTGTTGGTGTATTTAAAGTGTGGTCTAAGACATCTCTCCTTCTTCCAATCTGTGGCAGAAAAGAAAAAAATTAGACACTGCTGGGAGACTCCCAATATGATCCTGATATTAATGGTGACAATGGAGTGGGTATCCTTGGTTTTTCTAGTTCTTACGAGGAATGCTTTCAACTTTTCTGTATTCAGTATAAAGTTGGCTGAGTGTCTGTCACATGTGGTCCTTATTATTTGGGGATATGTTACTTCTCTGCTGAGTGTGTTGTGTCCTCACCTTGCTTTGGTATCAAGATGATACTGGCTTCATAGAGTGAGTTAAACGAGATTCCCTCCTCAATATTATCAAATAATTTCTGCAAGATCAATTTTGCATACAGGTATGGTGGAATTCAGCTATTTATCTGTCTTGTCCAGGGATTTTTGTTGTTGTTGTTGCCAGGAGATTTTGTATTACTCCTTCAATCTTGCTGGTCATATGGGTCTCTTTAGAATTTCTATTTCTTCCTGATTCAGGCTTGGAAAAGTGTGTGTTTTCAGGAATTTATTCATTTTCTCTAAACTTTCTGGAGGTTTTGAAAGAAAACACAGAGGTTTTCATAGTATTCATGGATGATATTTTGTATTTCTGTGTTATCAATTATAATTTCTTCTTTTCATTTCTGATTGATCTTATTTGGGTATTTTCTATTTTTTGTTAATCTGGCTAGTCATCTATTGATTTTATTTATATTTTCAAAGAACCAACTTTTTATTTTGCTGGTTCTTCACATTCATTTTTGTTGTTGTTGTTTACTTTCTGTTCATTTAGTTCTGCTCTGAGCCCCGTCATTTTCTTCTGCTGGCTTTAGTTTGAGTTTCCTGTGCTGGTACATGTCTGTCTGTGATAACTAGGTCAAGTGAAGGAGATTGACAGTGTAGGGAAGTGGTCAGCTATGGAAATTCTACTGTACTTCTGCTGTGTCTGATGTTGAGTGCATCAGGGTCACTACATTCTGTCCTGAAAACATCTCCTGCCTATACAACTATTCAGGGAAGTCCTCTTACAAGAGACTATTCAATATAAGTCATTTCTTTCGTGGAAGCACTTGTTATACTTCTTTGTGGTATAAATGAGAAAGAAGCTAGATGATGACTGGGCACGGTGGTTCACACCTGTAATCCTAGCACTTTGGGAGGCTGAGGTAGATGTATTATTTGACCTCAGGAGTTTAAGACCAGACTGAGCTAGAGTAAGACCCCATCTCTAAAACAGAAAAATTAGCTGCGCGTAGTCCCAGCCACTTGGGAATTTGGGGCAGAGGATCACTTGAATCCAAGAGTCTGAGGTTGCTGTGAGCTGTGATGACACCACAGCATTCTACCCAGGGCTATGAAGAATCTGTTTATACAATTGTATAATCTTTATACAATTTTTTAATAACTCTTATACTTTACATGAATTTTCTAAGTAATTTGTGTCATCATTAGAATATAGCCATTTTTGGTCAACTTCTTTGGCAGAGAACAGGGCAATATTTTAACATGAGAAATGAAAGACCATATGAGGACTGGCTCAAAAACGGATGGGATAACTTCTCAGTCCTCTCCTCCATGAACTTCAATTTTCAGTATTTTCAAAGCCTACAACAGATTCTCATTATGAATTTTATTATTACTTATGCTTTATTGCTTCTCATACCCATTTTTTCAGAAAGTCATTACATAGGCACTGAGGGAAAGCCCCACTTCGTCTCCCCATGGAGAGAGAAGAGCAGCAAGTGAGACTTTGCAACCAGTGTGTTCAGGGCTCTGGCAGGACAGAGCACCAGGGAGGGGCATAGAAGGGAGCCTAAGCCTCATGTGAAAGGTTCGAGGAATTAAGGAAAGCTTCTTAGAGGAAAAGCCAGGCGTACTCCTGAAGGATAAGTAGCAGTGGGAGAAATAGTAAAATGTAAGAAGGGTATTTCCTTACAAAAAAGGCAACATGCACCAAGGCCCGGAAAAAATACAGTATAAGATTAGGGAAAACAAATTCTGTATTCAGAGGGTATGGAACATAAAATACGAAAGAATTGGGATGTTGTGATAGGTGTGGGACGGAGCTTAGAGATCAAGAATATAAATGAGAGTAATTATCTGCTTCTTTTTTCCTCCTTCTTCTGGTCACTTTGCCAGGTCAGAAATCCAAGTTCTCTCCCTTAACCTTCATTCTCTAGTCTTGTTCCATAGTGTGTCTCTCAAGAGTAGTCTGGTAAAGGCCGTTTATATTTTTATTTTAAAACTTTTTAAACGTAAATTTTATTATACATATTTAAAGCATATAATATGATCTACAATACACACATATATAATAAGATGCTTACTATAGGGCAGCAAATCCATCCATCCACCATTTCCCATAGTTACCCGTCCCTCCACTCTGTGACAAGAGAGAAGATACAATCTACTCATCTGGGGACAATGTCAGAGGCAGGACGCTGTTATTAGCTATGTTGTACATTAGATCTTTTGACTTGTTCGTCCTGCACATTTGCTACTTTGTTTCTTTTTGTATGTTACATTCAAAGAATTTCTAACTTGAGAGTCTGGGAAATTTTTAGGGAACTGATATAAATAAAATTATTGATGTGAAAGGTGAAAATGAGTCTGGAGGTTTTCTCCTTTTACGGGAATGTCAAGGTGACTCATGAAGCCCAGCAGGTTGTACAAAAGGCCATCCCAAATATTTTTATATAGGTCAGTGATGGCTCCTTAATTTTCCTCCTTTCTTTTGCACTGGTGAGGTGCAGAGAGGACAAGAAGAAAACTGAGAAGGGACCTGGAACCCTGAATTCTAATAAGTCCTATTAAAATGAATGTGATGGTAATTAAAAATGTATAACAAGGGGGGGGGGTAAATTTTCGTATTCAGTGAAACCATTCAGATATCCTAAATTTGATAAGCCTATTTCATAGGAGCAAAAATATGGTAGAAACGGCATTATTAACATTTTGCCTCAACGACTCTGTTGCGGCAGTGGTCCCGGGCATTATGAAATTGTTAGCAAAATCTCTGGCCTTTGCTTACTAAATGCCAGTCTCACATCAGCCCCCATCACAACAATGACAAATGCCCTCTGAGGAAAAATATCTTCCCCTAGTTGCAAATCATTGTGCCAGACCTCAGTACATATTAAAGTGTGTAAGAAGTTTCTTGTCCTCTCAAGAAGCATATTAACTAGTGGGGAAGAAAGACTTGCTAAGTTCTTATTTTTGTTCCTAATTCAAATCAGACTGTTATTAGTATAAGGAGACAAATTTGCATAACACTTTATGATGGCGTAGAAAAATAATCCTGAGAAGGAGGGAGGAAGTAAAATCCGACATATTTGAGGCAGGAAGTAAAGTGTGACTGTGAACTTGATAGATGAGTGGGCAAAATAACGCATAAGGGAGTCACGGAAAGCAGCCCCAGGTGCAAGGGCTGGGAAGCAGGAAAGGAAGAGAAGTGAGTGGGAAATTGGGAAAATCCACAGAATCAGCCTGTTTCAAGGTAAGAGGTAAGTTAGGAGATGAAACAGATAGACGGGGAGCAAATTTTGAAGGAGATTCAATGCTAAAATGAGAATTAGGCCTTTTTTCCCCATCAAGCACTAAAGTACTGATTAATATGTTGAGCACATTGGCACAAACTTCATTTTATGAAAGATAATTGTTAAACTTAAAAATAACTCTAAATAATTTTATCGTAGAGTAGCATTCTACCTCAAAGATGTACCTGGTTAGGGATGGTCACACATCTCCAGTGAAATGGATAGCTTCATGAACATTAGTCTCAGAGGCAATCTAATTCCCAAGGGTGGTTTCTAATGCCTCTGCTTCTCTAATGAACAGATAACTACTTTAAGCAACAAAGGCTGAAAAATATCTGCAAAATTCGTACGGCATACTATTAACAAGCAAACAAAATAAAAACACAAATTGAAATAAAGACTCTGATTGCATTAGGCTATGGAGAAATATTTTGGGATGATGAATTCAGCCAACAACTCAATTAGGGTTGGCTTTTGTCCATGAACAGAGTAGAAAGCTACTTGTATCCTCCCAGCAAGGACTCCAATACTTAATCACCATAGGCAATATTTTGGCTGTATGCACTGTGCTTGAATTCAGAATATTTTGATAATCAAGTAATCAGAAAAATTTTATTTAGCACTATTCTACTATGGGTCTTTAAAGAACCAAATAAAATATTCTTGTTAATGAGGAGTTATTGTTCACAAGTAAGCCCAAATAAACCAAACAGTATTCTGTTGTCTTAATATTGGGGCAAGTGGTATATATAAAAAATAATGTCAGACTCGGTGCCTATAGCTCAGCGGTTAGGGCACTAGCCACATACACTGGGGTTGGCAGGTTCAAACCCGGCCCGGGGCCTGCCAAACAATAATGACAACTACAACAAAAATAGCTGGGCGTTGTGGTAGACTCCTATAGTCCCAGCTACTTGGGAGGCTGAGGCAAGAGAATTGCTTAAGCCCAAGAGTTTGAGGTTGCTGTGAGTTGTGACATCACAGCACTCTACTGGGGGCGACATAGTGAGACTCTGTCTCAAAAAAAAAAAAAAATGAAGAGAAAAACATAACATAGTTATTTCACATGTCATAAGAGCTTTCAAAAACGAAGACACAAAGACCCAGGGAAATCTTCTGGTTTAATGCTCAGGGTCAGCGAAGAAAGGACAGCAGTGTAGAAAGGTGGCTGGAGAAAGGGTATGGCCTAACGGTACTAGATGGGGCGGGGACACCGGACTGTCTGTTCAGACTCTTGGCCTGTGTAGCGTCCCGTCCTCCTGGGTGAAGGGCAGGATTCTCTCTGGGAAAAAAAGCACCTAAGACTTACTAAGTTGGAGAATCTCTTGAGGGCCATTTCTTACATAGAAAGGCAGGAGAAGGTTAGAATAATGTTTCTAGGTATTATTGCTTGCTTTCGGGAAAGGGTTCTAGTTTCTGTGATGCTCCTTAGGAAAGAGGAATTCTGGTCTCTATGATGTGCTTTGTGGGAGAAAAAGAGAGAGAAAGAGAAGGGCAGGAGGGAGTCAGAGCAAGACATTGTTCTGAGGCTGCTCCTGAAGACTTCCAGTCTCCTTTGGTTCAAAGTCCTGGGCCTGCCCAAGCTCCTTCTTTTGTGGATTCATTTTCTGAGCTCCTAAAGAAGTGAGTTAGCAAACAAAACCCTGAATGCAAATTTCCTGAGTAGCAGAGCACATGTTATGTTTGAGGACAAGCAAGAAGTTCGAAAGAAGTTTTTTACTACTTTGTCTGTACTGTCTTATAAGTGGTGACCTCATAGTCAAACCTCAGTATATACTTAGTCATCCTAGTGTGTTACAGCACAGGGGTGGGGGTGGAGTGTATGGAGTGAAAAAGTTCCAGAACAGTCTTGGCATCCTGAAAACCATGGCTCTTAGTCTGGCATAAATAGGAAATCTTCAGGGAGCTTGGGGAGGGGAAATGACGTGATCTGACTTGCTTTAATAAGACTTTCTAGTGTTGTGCTTTCAGAGACTTAAGAAGAAATAGGCACAAGTAGGGAGAGAAATGGAGGCATTTTGGAATAAGATTGGAACAGTGTATGTTATGGAAATGGTCAAATTCTATATATATTTTGAAGGTGTAAATTGTAGCATTTGTTAACAGATTGGTGTATGTACTAAGAAATAAGAAATATTATGAGTCAAGAAAGATACCAAGGTTGTTACCTGAACATCTGTAAGAAAAGAGATATCCAGGTGGCCATAAAGTTTGTGTGCAACTTTAAATTGTATGGTATCTTAAATTGTACAGGAACTTCATGGCCTCCCTGTATTTACAAAGATGGAGAAGACTATGGAAAGAACAGGTGGAGGAGGAATTTGTCTGAGGGTGTGTTACGTTTAAAATGTCTATAGCAATCCATATGGAAAAGTCGAATGGCCGATTAGAAATCAATGCTGTTGTTTAGCTGGAGGCTGAGCACTGAGATTCCTTAGTGTAGGTGGGGGGTAAAGCCCTGTGATGAGATCATCAAGGTGGGGAGGCCGGAAGGGAACTGCCAGCATATGAACCCTGTGCAAACTGAGATTCAGGAGATAGGAAGGTAAGAAGCATCCACCAGTGAGAGTAAGAATTAATGGCCAGTGAAACAGGGGAGGAACAAAGAGAGGCTTCTTCATGGCTTTTATACTAAGAAAAGGAAAGAGATAATGTCAATTGATCAAAAAGATGAAAACCGAAATGAACATTTTCAATAATGAAAAATAAATAAAAAGATGGAAACTGATGGATCAATTAAGCTGACAACTAAGAGCCAACATGATATGAGACTTATAATTTTGACAATATCTGTTTCATTGCGGTGGTGGGAACAAAAGCCTCTCTAGGGAGGTTTCAACATAGGCTAAGAGGAATCTTAAACAGCAAATATATACAAATCTTTTGATAAATTTGGCTTTAAATTTAACCGAGACTTGAATGGCTTCTGGCAAATTATGGGTGCTCCAGGTTTTTGTTTATTAACAAGAATAAGATTTCATCATGTCTGTAGGGAGAGGAGAATGACCCAGAGGAGTGGAGGGTACGAGGATCTAGAACGGAGAGGGGTGCACTGCTACTGTGTTGTACAAGAGAAGGGAGAGCCAGCGACCACATGGAGGATTTTCTTACATATATATGAACAGTTCATTCATAATAACAGAAGGGAAGGGAGTGAGAATGTGCACGTAAAGAATATGTATAATGGGTAAGGAGTTATGGGAATGTATATAAATCCTTTCATTTAATCCTTTTTTTGAAGTGAAGCAGGAATCAGAATCACCTATAGGGAACACAAGGACAAAGAAAGAGGTTCTAGGGGACTGAAGACAGAAGAGTAAATGTGACCTAGCAGCCTGAGAGTGGGCAGGTCAACACACTGAAATGCACACAGCTTGCCTGGTAGCGCTGAGGGCTCGCATGGGTTGGTCAGTGCCATTGACTGAGAATAAGACCAGTTGGCAAAGATTCATCCTTCTCCCCAACCACATCCAACTATCCAATGTTGGCACTAGAAGGTGGAGAGCCATGTAAAACCAGGCTTGTGAGAATTGGTCATGAGTAAATAACTTCAAATTAAAAAATAGCCCCCCAATACAAACATATACTAAAACATAATTTTGATGGGTCTAATAATCCAAGGTTAACTACAAAAACACATTAAATTAACCATTCTTATTTGACCACATAGTTTCAAATAATCAGAGTTAAAATGTCATGCACTTGATACACAGGCAGGCAATGACATTTGAATGATTATACTTCCTGCACAAGTCAAACACCCCCCATCCCTGCTTCTCTCTTCCCTCTTCCCCTCCTCCATCACACACATAGAAGCACCTTTCCTTTGTAATAAGGAAATAAATGGTGCATTGGCCCTGATCAAGCATCCTGGGTGAACTTCGTAGCTTCACGTCTAAGAATGACAACTCTTTCTAGTGTGAATAAGAGAGAAAAAAATATGAACCATTCTCGTTAATTGGGGGCATGATCACTGTTCACTTAGCATTGAAAATAATGTTTTTCTATTTCTAATAGCTATTTTAGCAAAATAGACTGAAGGCCACATTTTTTTTTTTTAAAAAAAGACTAATCCTGAAAAACAAAAAATAAAATTAAATAAAAATGCCTTTTTCACAATTGGTTCTCACCGACTGTTAAAAAAGCAATTTCATGAAGATTTTGGCTGATTTCTTTACAGCAGGAACCTGGCAGAAATTCTTTTCCCTTGGAACAAATAATGTCTTAGAAAGAAAAGCAGGATTTGTTCTTAGAAATATATTTTGGAAAGACCTCTTTTAATAGCAGATTTTTAAATTATAGTAGAGGCAATTCAGATATTTGTGAAGCAGAATCCTTCATTATTATTCTTGTCACAAACATTGCTATACACAGAAAAAAATACAGCTAAAAGCTGGGTAAAATTTAAAATAATTGATGTAGTCCAAGTTCATGATTTTTAGTAGCAAAACAATCTGAGGGTCCAGCTATAGTCACAAACCATTTTGACCAATTTCAGAGAGAAAGCTATTTTCAGAAAAGGAGTTGGATGATTTGCATGTCTGTGTGACCCGTATTCAGGGGTGGACATTCAAGATCTGATGGAGAGTAGGAAGATCTGAGTTATGATTTCAGTGCACTGTTACCAGGCACTGAAACACAGAGAAATAAGCAAGACAGAAGCATTTGTGTTTCTACTTCCGTATCTCTGCAAAATAAATACAGTAATTAGGAACGCACTTTTTATATGATGAAAGACCACTGAATTAGGAAGTTTCGGTATTAATCATCAAGCCCTTTGGACTAGACATTCTCTTCAGAGTTTGTTAGGTAAGATTTTAGTGGAAATATTAATGGAAAACATTTTAGATATGATCAAAAATGATTTCTTAAAATTGTCCTCCGGCTTCCTTCTCTTGCTATTTACATTCATAAAAAATCATAAAAGAAACGTTTAGGAGAAAAGCCATATTGCACATTTGTTTCTAATAAAAAATAAATTCTGGGGAAGGACTATTAAGAGCATACAGAAACAAATTTGGGAAGCTTATAAATTGAATTAGCTTTGGCTAAACACTTTTCCTTTGAGGTTTGTGTTTTTAGGGGGCTTTGCTTTGCTTTTTGAAACCCACGTGGTTAGGAATAGCTCTGTCAGGTCCTCTGTGCTTTCACTAGGTAGCTGGCACTACCTTCACTGTTCAGCCACTCTGTGCCCTGTGTTATTTTTATACAATTTTGCTTATTCTTTCTGCTTTGTAGTTTCTATGTTATTTTATTTTTATTAGAAGGTGACCTGAGTAAATAACTATTTTGTCCTATATAAATAAAGCACATCAGATAAAACACACATGGTGATCGTGGTCAGGAAGCCAGGGCAATAAAATGAGCCAAATGAAGTACGTCCGGTGGCTGGTGACGGGGCACCCAGAGAAGGAGGAGGCCAGTGCGTTGGTTCTCAAGTAGATAAACAGCCAGACGGGTTCCTAAAGGCTGAGGAGACACCCAGAGATCTCAAAGGGTCAGGTCTCACCTGACCTCAATAACAATGGCAATAACTATCTTAGTTTGATTATTATATTATGTGACATCATAATGGTAAATTATAGCCAGAAGACAAGGAAAATGTACACAACCTTTGAAAGAGGGCTGATGTGGCCTGGGTGCAGTGGCTCATGCTTGTAATCTTAGCACCTACAGAGGCTCAGGCAGGAGGATCCCTTAAGTCCATGAGTTAGTGACCAGCCTGAGCAACATAGCAAGAGTCCATCTCTACAAAAAAAAGTAGAAAAATTAGCATGGTATTGTGCTTGCCTGTAGTCCCAGCTACTTGCTTCGGTGACTGTAGCCCAGAAATTTGAAGTTGCAGTGACTTCCGATGATGATACCACTGCACTGTATGCTGGGAGACAGAAGGAGACTCTGACTCAAAAAAAAAATTCAAAAGACGAGAACTAATGTCTAGGAAGATTTTTCAACACGTTGGAGTAATTTGCTTGTCTTATACAATAGAATGGACTTTTTATTTCTTTTTTTAATTCTATAAAACACAAAGACATCTACTACATGCATCATCTGGAAGACAAGAAGAATCACATCACACTGTTCACAGCATCAGTCCTTATATTAGAAGCTAATTAATAACGTTAATAGCTAATTAATAACGTTAATAGCTAATTAACTCCTGAGCTATGTGGCAGATAATGTCCGGAACACTTTTAATCCATACAACAACCCACTAAGATACTTTTTTCTATTTTATATGAGAAAACTCCAGCAAAAACAAGTTAAGGAACTCATTAACTTAGGTTAAGGTCACCTAGCTAAGAAGTTTGGAGTGGGCTTTTACCCCTGGACCATCTGATTCTAGAATCCAAACACTGAACAGGAAACAATAAGGAGCATGAGATGCGTCCGGATCAGTCCTCCTCAGGTCCTGCTGAAATCTGTCACACATTTCTACTGTCAACTAAAATAAAATCTAAGGCTCCCCCTAAGCAGCTGACTGACTGGAGCCCCTCTCGGCCAAGAGGATCCCTAACACTGAGCTGCCAGCCACAGAAAGGTGACCACTTCTGTGGTTTATCTTATAAGGGTACAAGTGAATCTTTCTAAGAGTAGAATATGAATGTTTTAACACAATAACTAAGAAAATGACATGAAGGCTATGTTAACCAGTTTGATGGAAGTGTTTAGGATTATGTGTGAAAACCCCACACTGTACCCCAGAAGTGCATTAATGTACATAGTTACCATTCAATAAAAAAAAAAAAAAGAATAAAAGTGACCACACAGGTGCCTCATCATGACCCTCCCTTTCTTAAAGACGTCCTCTGTGACTCTCTAACAGGCCTAAGGCTATGGAAGACCTACCCGCAGGTCCTCAATATACATGACAACCCCCTGAGTCAACTTTATATCTAATTAACAGACCCTTTATCTTAAGCATTCCTTTTCACTGACTCCTGGTCTTTTAGACAAGGCCTAACTCAGCTAAAGAATCTTTAAACCTGAGTGGCACCTGTAATTCAGTGGGTAGGGTACCGACCCCATATACCAAGGGTGGCGAGTTCAAACCCAGCCCCAGCCAAACTGCAACAAAAAAATAGCTGGGCGTTCTGGCAGGCACCTGTAGTCCCAGCTAATTAGGAGGCTGAGGCAAGAGAATCGCCTAAGCCCAGGAGCTGGAGGTTGCTGTGAGCTGTGTGATGCCAGGGCACTCTACCGAAAAATGAGGCTCTGTCTCTACCAAAAAAAGAAGAAGAATCTTGAAACCCTCCTATCATCTGTAAGCACCCCTCCTTCCAGACATCCCAACTTTTTTTACTAAACCAATGTATGTTTTCCATTTATTGACTCATGACCTAAAATGTGTCCAACCAAGCTGCAACTCCACCCTACGAGTCCACTTGCTGAAGGCTTCTTGGGTGTGGCTGTACGTTGTGGTCCTCAAATTTGGATCACAGTAAACCTCTATAAATTATTTTAGGGAGGATGGCTCTTTCAGTCCACCTACCACACAAGGAGAATGAACACATGTAAGAATCAAAAGGCGTCCCACATACCTCACATTCTAGTTGAGAACTCACGAAAGAAAAAGACAAGTCACATTAACTATTCGTAATTCAAGCTGGAGCTTGGTTTTTATAAACGAGAATAATTATGGGATTTTAATTTTTTTTCTTTTTGAAGTCTAATGGAATAGATGAACCTTTTTTAAACGGTTAAGATTTATGGGGTGGAGGAGAGAAGAGAGAATATTTATAGTGACAGTAGTACATTACCTGCTTGAGACCTTTGCCCTGGAAAAGAGCAACTGTTAAGAAAATACCCATCCTTTTATGTCCTGGGACACAGCTCCCTTCAAAAAATCACCCTCCACTATATGACTTAGGTAATACTCACAGATGTCACCGTTCTTTAGCTATGACAAGGCCAGACACAGACCCTGCACATTTTCATTCTTCAGCTAAGTGATTAGCTGAGTCGTTTTCCCCCTTGACCAAAGTGCTCCCTAATTTGACTTAACCACAGTTTGCTTACATTCCTTTCTTTCCTCCCAGGCTCACGAACCTTGAGGCCCCTCAGCTGGGCTAGGGTACAACCCCTCCCGCGAATCAGCTGACTGCAAGAGAGCTATTCCCTAACCAATTATCCCATCGGGTCACCCACTCATCCCACTTCCCCACACTGGGATCCCTGACAGCTTTGCTTATCTCTCCCTACAAAAGAAAAGCCCTAAATTTAGGTCTTTTATCCATTTGAATCAATTTTTGTGAGTGGAGAAAGGTGTGGGTCCAGTTTCAGTCTTTTACATGTGGCTATCCAGTTCTCCCAGCACCATTTATTGAATAAGGATTCTTTCCCCCAGTGTATGTTCTTGTTTGGTTTATCAAAGATTAGGTGGCCATAAGATGTTAGTTTCATTTTCTGGTTTTCTATTCAATTCCAAATGTCTGTGTCTCTATTTTTGAGCCAGTACCATGCTGTTTTGACTACAATGGCCTTATACTGCAGCCTAAAATCTGGTATGCTGATACCCCCAGCTTCATTTTTATTACTAAGAAATGACTTAGCTATATGGGGCTTCAAGATGGATAAAATACCTAAATTTAAGGCATGAAATGATAAAATCCTCAAAGAAAGCATAGGAAAAACACTGGAAGATATCAGCCTGGGGAAAGACTTCATGAAGAAGACTGCCATGTCAATTGCAACAACAACAAAAATAAGCAAATGGGACTTAATTAAACTGAAAAGCTTCTGTACAGCTAAGAAGACAGCAATTGCCAAAACTGTAAATGTGGAAACAGGCTAAATGCCCACCAACCCAAGAATGGATTAATAAGTTGCAATATATGTATACCATGGAATACTATTCAGCCATTAAAAAAATAGAGATGTTGTGGTATATGTATACCATGGAATACTATTCAGCCATTAAAAAATAGAGGCGTTACAACCTTTGTATTAACATGGATGGAAGTGGAACACATTCTTCTTAGTAAAGCATCACACAAATGGAAAAGCAAGACTCCTATGTAGTCAATTCTCATATGAGAACAGTTGATGACCTAGTACATGGTGGGGGGTGGGGGAAGGGAAGAGCAGAGGGAGGGAAGGAGGGAAGGGGTGGGGTCACGGAGTGAGGCGTACCTTTTAGGGACGGGACACAGTTGTAAGAGGGACCTTACCTAACAAATGCAATCAGTGTAACCCGGTTCTTTGTACCCTCAATGAATCCCCCAAACAAATAGAAATAACAGAATAGAATAAACAAAAAGAAAGGAAAAGCCCTTCTTGGCACACCTCTGAGGCACTCGCAGAGCTCAGGGCCTGACTCCTCTCCCCTCACTCTATTGCAATCATCCCTTTCCTATTCTTGCAATAGTTTCCAAATAAAATCTCCTTACCTAAGTTCAAACACTAGGGAAAGAACAACATGGTTAAACACACAGACCCCCACGGGAACAAATGAAGGGTTTATTACTTATACAACAGTGAGGAACTTGCCTTTGCAGAGCAAAAAAAAAGTGTATCTTGCCGAGGATAAGAAGCATCACGTGAGGGGCCTGGAATAGCCCACAAGTCTGACTTGATGCTGACCTGACTAATCACAGCCAACAGCTGTAGTAAAGAAACTGTCATCAATAATGTCTTGAGCACTTAGGCCGAGCCGAGGGCTTCACATGCTCATGAAGAGTGGCGGAAAATGCCTCCCCCAAATGCGCCACTTTGACACAAGGACCAATTTGAGCTAATAGCACTTGAAAAACAGCAGATGCAAGAAAAACATTCTCATCTCCCCCTTTCTTCCTGAAAACAAGAAAAAAAGTTGCATGTGAAAGATGCCCTCCTGTACCAGGAGGAAAGAAACGTTCTTCCGTGGGGAGGCCAGCCAAGAGAACGCTGTACAAACACACCTTGTTAAGATAGCACCCCTCTTCCTTCGGCCTCCCCACATCGGCTAGTCACTTTCCATCCTTGCCACTCGTTGTTCAACCCAATGAAAAAACACGTAGGTTTTCCAACCCCTCTGGGTCGTCATTTCCTTCTGAGCTCTCCTATGTCATGTAAAACTTATATTAAATTTGTATGCTTTCTTCTGTTAATTTATCTTGTGTCAATTTGGTTCTTGAGCTCAGCAGGGACCCTAGAGGGTAAAAGCAAAGCTTTGCCTCCACTATACTTATGTCCTTTAAGCTAACACCAACCCTGTGAATTAGAGACTGTTGCTTATAGACTGTATCTGTCCCTGCCAAATTTAAACATTGAAACTCTCATTACTAACATGATTGTATTTGGAAATAGGGCCCATGAAAAATGAAGTGAAGGCATAAGAGTAGGACCTGTAGGAACTATGTTCTTATAAGAGGCGGAGACAACAGAGATCTCTCTCCTCCCACACACAGAGAGATGACAGGCCATGTGCGTACGTGGTGAGAAGGTGGCTGTCTGTAAGCCAGGGGAGAGCCCTCACCAGAAATCACTCCCATGGTAACTTTACCTGGCACGTTGAGCCTACAGAACTGTGAGGAAATACATTTTTCTGTTATTTGAGCCACCCAGTCAGTGGTATTTTGTTATGGCAGCCTGGGCTGCCTTATACACTACTATCCGCATTTTATAAAGGCAGAAATGGGAGGACAGAGTAAGCCGTTTAGCTCGTAAGTACAGATCTGAACATCAAACTGTTTGACATCAAAGGCTGGACTTTGGACCAGTCTGCTGAGCCCTGGTGGTGCGTAGGGGCTGCCAACAGTCCTTGTGAGATTGCAGTGGAAGGGCTTGAGCACAAGCTGATCAACAGCTTGGCAGGAAGCGTCATGTCTGGGAAGGTTATTTGAATAAGGTGAAGACCCTCAACTCCAAATTTGTACCTTCAGGAATCTACATCAAGGTGTCCAGACAACGGGGTGGGTGATGAGAAAAGACATACAGAGGAAGCAAGAAAAATATTGTCCATGAGAAAATAATTTACTTACAAAAACAACACAAGACACTCACTGGAAGATAGTCCATAATGTAAAGACCAAAAGTGAACACTCTTATTTATGTTATCTTAGGCCTCGGAGTCAGTCATGCTTAAGTTTGATACAGTTGCATAGCACTTTCATACGTGTCAGTTCATTAATTGTTTCTACTGAATTGGATTCCACGTGCTGTCTCTGCACAATATATTACAGATGCTGTAGCCACATTCCCTGTTTAAACCTGCCAGATATTCTGTGAGCTGCTGTCTCGCCCTGCGTTTATTACATTCTGTGATGTAACTTACTTAACCTGATCTCTCTCAATGGGCTTTCAGACTGTTTTCCATCTTTCCTTTTTTAAATTGATAACGCAAACTCTGCCTTTTAAAAACCATAAAGTACCTTTTAAACTGTATATGCATCCATGCACATGTTTGCACAATCCTATAGGGAATTCCGTGAAGATTTCAAGGTATAGGCTTTCTAGGGCTAAATGTTATACATATTCCAAATTGAGCTAAGAATTACTAAATCACTATCTAAAAATGAGTCAACATAGCTCACTAACGGGGAATAAAGTGATGGTTTTGCTGGGCACCACTACGTTGAATCACTCTTTTACATTTCCCAGTCTGTTATAAGAAAAGGACCATTTGCAAGAACTTATAGTTGAAATAATTATTCTACTTTTTATTACAACTAAATTGACCTTTGTTTATAAAAAGGTGGGCATGAAGTGGAAAGTAAAAGTCTTCCAAACCTACACTCCGAATTAACCTCTGCTCATGATCTTAACATTCCTCGTGTAACAAACAGTCCTACCAGTTGCTTTTCTTTTTCTGTTTTTCTTTTTTTTTTCTTTTATTAAATGATAGCGGTGTACATTAGTGGAGTCACGGGGTACAGTGTGCTGGTTTTATATACAATTTGAAATATTTTCACTAAACTCGTTGACATTGCCTTCATGGCATTTTCTTAGTTATTGTGTTAAGATATTTATATTTTACATTTAGAAAGATTCACATGTACCCTTGTAAGATGGACCATAGGTGTGGTCCCACCAATCACCCTCCCTTCATCCATCCTCCCTCTTCCCCTCCCCTCCCTCTCCCCCTTCCCCATATTCTTGGGCTATAATTAGGCTATAGCTTTCATATGAAAGCTAGAAATTAGATCCCTGGAACCACTTTAATTGGTTTTTAAGGAGTATTCAAGTGAATAGATTTACAGCATTGCATTCAACCACTTTTATATTGGTTGAATATAAAGTATTTAGTTTCCATTGTTTTCTCTTTTTCTTAAAACCATAATATTCTTGTACATAACCTCTGTAAGCACATTTGTGACTGCATCTACCGAATAATGAGAGATTTTGAATAAAGAATGACCCAGTAACTACAAACATAGATGCACACAGAAATGTGCAACGATGAGACTCTAAAGTGTAATGTTAGAAAATAATTAAGAACAAATGATAGAAAACTGTGGTTGGCGTGTGGCACGTGGAAAGTGAAACTTTGGCACCATGAGCTACAAAATGTGTAATTGTATTTTTTCCTGAAAATAAGCTTTCAAGTGAACCGACATTGTTTCTCCTTTTTAGAGAATGTAGTTAAAGAAACTCATGAAAGAAAAAATGTGTTTTTGTAGACATTTCCATCAGCCTGTATGACTGTCCCTCACCTTGCCTGCACACATGCCCGAGGCTGACAGGTCTGCCTTGGATCACAGGTGAACTTTAGTGGAGCGGGTTTTGCATCCAGGCTGGCCAAGCCCAGAACCTGCCCTCTTTGGTATCACACCATCCTACACTCAAGAGGAAAAACTGTCAACAGGTAGACAATACTCTTAGAAGGTCTAACGTTCTAACTGAGCAAGCATTGGCAAAAAGGTGGAACCCAGGTGTGAGAACCTGGGGGGATTCTTCCCACCCAGCTGGGTCATGATATCCTTTGATATGGAATCCCAGAGAACTGAACCTGAACAGCGAACTCGAGAGGCCCATGAAAATACAAACGTTACATTTGCTGAATGTCAGCGAAGCTTTGAAAGGGCTATTCCTATCCAGAGAAAAAGGAGCATTACGAAAATTTTTAATAAATGTAAAACTACAATATTATAAGTAAAATTATCCAAGTTTTACACATTCAATACATAGTCATTGAAATTCTATCATTTCAAAAGGTTGTATGCAATTCGTAACACTAAGGTTGAAGTAGAAGTTGAGTACATTTTATTAATTTACTGGAAACTATACAATTTCTGGAATTGCTATACTAAAAGAATAATAAATAGAGACATGAAAACAATTTAACACATGATTAGACCCCAAATAAAGATATTTACATATGGCTGTTATGGATGAAACTATACCAGACTAAACAAAAATCATTTAATGACCAAATATTTCTCTTAGTCCACATAACGTTCTGATCAATCACAGAATTGTTTTTAAAATTTTTTATTCAAATCAAGTTCTAAATTATTGGTTGTGCATTAAGCGCTCACTGTATGCTGGACATGCATTTTATTTGATAAAGATACAATTACTAATTTCAAGTATGCTGCATTTCACCAAGGGAGGGGAGGAGAGAGTCTCTGCACACATAGAAACGTGAATGCTGATCTTTCATAGGCTCTCAGTGAGACGCAGGTGATTGTATCTCAGTTCAATGACTTGTCATAAGTGAATATCCAGTCCTACAAACCAGTTCATAACTTGATGCCACGTAATCATGTTTTGCAAAGAAATATATCATAAAATTCCTTTAAAGAAATGCACTTGCTAATGCATTTTAAAAAACAATTTTTTTTTTTTTTAGAGACAGAGTCTCACTTGGTTGCCCTCAGTAGAGTGCGATGGCATCACAGCTCACAGCAACCTCTAACTCTTGGGCTTAGGCAATTCTCTTGCCTCAGCCTCCTAGGTAGCTGGGACTACAGGCACCCACCACAACACCCGCATATTTTTTGCTTGCAGTTGGACCGGGGTCGGGTTTGAACCTGCCACCCTCTGTGTATGGGGCCGGTGCCCAACTCACTGAGCCATAAAGTGCTATTTTTTAAGCACATATAAAAGTAAGCAGAGTGGAATTGATGAGGCGCTTGAAAGCAAATTATACTATTAATATAATGGACTTTACTATATATATCAAACCAATTCTACAAACTGCCGCTCAAGAATAGGATTTCTATAAGCCTATAGAGAAAAATCTATATTTCAAGATAAGAAATTAATACCTTCTCCTCCTGTGAAATGATCAGAAAGAAAGACTTCTTTCCCCAACTTATAGCTCTGAAATCATTTCTCTGGGTCCAGAGGCTATAAGCTTTCATCAGGAAATACTATTTTATTTATTTTAGTTCCATCAAAATTTAGTGAAGTACTGAGGAGCCCGTTCTTAACCACTGTAAAATGGCTAAGAACACAGATGTCAGCCTGCATGGTCTGGGCTCAGACACTTCATCAGCCGTGAGACTTCAGCAAGTTCTTAGGAATTCAGTTCTTTCATCTGTTCTTCCATTTCCTCACTAGAATGATGGGTTGGTGCTAAAATTAATAAAAAATTTCTTCAAAGCGTTATGAAGATTATGAGTTAACTAATGCAGAGCTCCTAGAATAGCATCTAGAGCATGGTTGGTGCTGCAGGAAGACCAGCTGTTGTTATTAGCATTTTTTAAATATATAAAGAATAATTTTTCTGTTCTGCAAGCTCCAGACACATGTTAGACTAGTCTAGAAAGTACCAGGGAGAAGTATTTTGCAGCAGGGTTAAGTATTAGGACAGACGTAGCTTCTGAGTGCCTCCTGTCCTGTGTTACAGATAGAGTACTAGGCATCCCTGGGATGTGTGTGTGCTCGAGACGTTACAAACCTCCTGGTGCATATGCTTGGTTGCATTTCACTTAGAGACCTTTCCTAGTCGAAATTATTTGCCCTTTACATTTTCTCTGTCTTAGATTTGATTAAACTTTTTTTTTCAAGGCTTTAGAAAGTTCCACATAAAAAGCATTTACAGAATGCATAGAGTCATCAGCAACCCATGGCTATCTAGCTGATTTAAAATGTGAACTTGACAGAGATCGAACTAGTCTTTTGCCTTCCAATATTAAAATGTTGCTTTTTTTTATTACTATTGCCATCCATCTATAGACTTTCTGCAGTCTACAGTAGATAAATGCTTATAACATTTAATGTTAGAGACAATATCCATAAAAAAAAAAACCTAACTGGCATTTTCAAAGTATTTGCTAGGAAGGCCACAATTGTACTGGACACAATTAACCTAATTTCAAGACCTGTCTGGCATTTCCTTAATAACTTTATAGCACAGCAGTTGGTTAGATATTTAGGACTGAGCTTGCCTCTGGATAAGCATCTCTGCTGTTGCTTTTAATCTTTATTTCATTCTAGAAAATAGAAATAATATATTCTTATTATCATTAATTAAAATACACAACAGACAATGTGTGGTGTTATTCAAAATTCTTAGGGTTTCAGGTTGGCTACAGGGTACATTTCAAAATCTCAGATTAGGGCGGTGCTGTGGCTCAGTAGGTAGGGCACCAGCCCCATATACTGAGGGTGGCGGGTTCAAACCTGACCCTGGCCAAATTGCAGCAAAAAAATAGCTGGACATTGTGGTGGGCACCTGTAGATTAAAATATATATATATACACATATATATAAATCTCAGATTAAAAATTATAAAGCACAAGTGTTATTCTGGCCAAGTATTCTCTCTTCCAACCCTTTGCAATCAAAACAATTTTTTATAGTCAGTTACTTAACCTTCCTTTTAAATTCTCCTATTCTTTCTTTTTTTTCTCCTATTTCTTTAGTAATAAAATCAACTCACGCCCTGGTCTTCAGACTCTCACAGCACAGAAGACCCTTTTAATTGTTCTTGGACGTTAAAATTTCTCAGTCCCTGAAAGAGTGGTGAGTTTGGAATACAGCAAATATCTACATCCGTGAACATCATGTAATTGCAGTTAAAACCAGAATCATGCCCCAGAAATATAGTTAGCATGGAACCACACCATGCCTTTTGATAAACATAAGAGTGATAATTTTTTTTTTGGGGGGGGGAAGACTGAGTCTCACTTTATCGCCTTCTGTAGAGTGCCGGCCTCACAGAGCCCACAGCAACCTCCAACTTCTGGGCTTAGGTGATTCTCCTGCCTCAGCCTCCTGAGTAGCTGGGACTGCAGGTGCCTGCCACAACGCCTGGCTAGCTAATTTTTTTTTTAAATTAAGAGATAACTTTTTAAAAAGTTTTTTTTTTGATAATTAAGATAGACTAGCTTGGAAATGACTCAAGAAGCACAAAGATGTGAGACCATACACTTGAAGAGATTACAAGGAGTGAAACCAAATCCTCTGAAACGGTAACAAATGACTTCTAAAGATCAGGTTCTCGGGTTGCTAAAGAGCAGATATTCATGCAGCTCCAAAGGGAAGAAGGGAAGAAAAACTCTGGAGGAAAGATGACTTTAAATATAAAGGAAGTAAAAGGTCTCCATGCTTTAGAACTTTTAGAGATTAATTTATTTCATAATTAATATTGACTTGACGTCTACATTTTCTCAATATATCACTTTCAAAGGAAATGGTATAAGATAAAATATGGTATATATACAGAAATGGAAGTTCAGGAATTGCATGGTCTTTATTCTGCAATAAAAGCCATCCCACGTCGCTCAGAACCAGGCTGCAGAGGTGTTAGGGATGTCACCACTCTGTGTGTCCCACAAGAGCCATGGAGAATAATAGTCTCTTCAGCAGAAAACACAAGAGTAAATAAAAATATTTTCCAGGAGAGTATAAAAAATGTTTCTTCTTTACAGAATCTATATCCAAATATTTCTAAATTCAGTAGTGGGGTATGCGAGTGTGTGCGTGTTTGTATGTATATGTTTGTGTGT
>NW_003852449.1:10800125-10803161 GCF_000181295.1 Otolemur garnettii | reverse complement strand
AATCTCAGATTAAAAATTATAAAGCACAAGTGCTATTCTGGCCAAGTATTCTCTCTTCCAACCCTTTGCAATCAAAATAATTTTTTATAGTCAGTTACTTAACCTTCCTTTCAAATTGTCCTATTCTTTCTTTTTTTTTCTTTCTTTTTTTCCCTATTCTTTCTTTAGTAATAAAATCAACTCACGCCCTGGTCTTCAGACTCTCACAGCACAGAAGACCCTTTTAATTGTTCCTAGACGTTAAAATTTCTCAGTCCCTTAAAGAGTGGTGAGTTTAGAATACAGCAAATATCTACATCCGTGAACGTCATGTAATTGCAGTTAAAACCAGAATCATGCCCTAGAAATATAGTTAGCATGGAACCACACCATGCCTTTTGATAAACATAAGAGTGATAATTTTTTTGGGGGGGTGGTGGGGAAAGACTGAGTCTCACTTTATCGCCTTTCGTAGAGTGCCGGCCTCACACAGCTCACAGCAACCTCCAACTTCTGGGCTTAGGCGATTCTCCTGCCTCAGCCTCCTGAGTAGCTGGGACTGCAGGCATCTGCCACAACGCCTGGCTAGATAATTTTTTTTTTTAAATTAAGAGATAACTTTTTAAAAAGTTTTTTTTTTTTTTTTTGATAATTAAGGTAGACTAGTCTGGAAATGACTCAAGAAGCACAAAGATGTGGGACCATACACTTGAAGAGATTACAAGAAGTGAAACCAAATCCTCTGAAACGGTAACAAATGACTTCTAAAGATCAGATTCTCGGGTTGCTAAAGAGCAGATATTCATGCAGCTCTGAAGGGAAGAAGGGAAGAAAAACTCTGGAGGAAAGATAACTCTAAATATAAAGGAAGTAAAAGGGCTCCATGCTTTAGAACTTTTAGAGATAGATTTATTTCATAATTAATATTGACTTGACTTCTACATTTTCTCAATATATCTCTTTCAAAGGAAATGGCATAAGATAAAATATGGTATATATCCAGAAATGGAAGTTCAGGAATTGCATGGTCTTTATTCTGCAATAAAAGCCATCCCATGTCACTCAGAAGCAGGCTGCAGAGACCTTAGGGATGTCACCACTCTGTGTGTCCCACAAGAGCCATGGAGAATAATAGTCTTTTCAGCAGAAAACACAAGAGTAAATAAAAATATTTTCCAGGAGAGTATAAAAAATGTTTCTTCTTTACAGAATCTATATCCAAATATTTCTAAATTCAGTAGTGGGGTATGCAAGTGTGTGTGTGTTTGTATGTATATGTGTGTGTGTACACACATATACATACATATAAAATTGCACAACTTTAAACTTGCAATGGTTATATATATAGCACTCTCTCTCTATATATATGTACATATATATATATAATTACACAACTTTAAACCTGAAATGGTGTTTTATATGTGTGTGTGTGTATATATATATATAGTTCTTTATATATATTTCCAAATATCTTGTTTAAATATAATATTTCTACTAGCTCAAAATTCACAGTTATGCATAACTATACAAGTTGTTTAATGCATCCTTCTCTCAACTTGGAAGAATACTAGAAAAGAAAAATAATAGATTTGAAAGTCAAGGCAGATATGTGCTCCTGTTCAGTTATTTAATTTTCTGAATGTTATCTTTATTTTATATATATATATAAAATGTATATCCATATATATAATATATGTATTTATGTGTAAGTGTGTATAAGACACTCATTCAGCACTAACTCTACATAGCATGTGCTATACCAAATGATTTAGAGACTTTTTAATATTTTTTTAGAGATAGAGTCTCACTTTGTCATCCTCGGTAGAGTGCTGTGGCATCATAGCTCACAGCAGCCTCCAACTCCTGGGCTTAGGCGATTCTCCTGCCTCAGTCTCCTGAGTATCTGGGACTTCAGGCACCTGACACAATGCCTGGCTATTTGTTGTTGTTGTTGTTGTTGTTGTTGTTATTGTTGCAATTTGGCCAGGGCCAGGTTTGAACCTGCCACCCTGCCACCTTCAGTATATGGTGCCAGCGCCCTACTCACTGAGTCACAGGTGCCACCCTATTATTGATTTTTTTAAATGAAAACTTTTCCTAAGAAATTATTTCTATACAAACTTTTGTTAAAAAATTATTTCTATACATTGTGTTTTTTAAGCACAGCAATTGTCTGCTTTCTGAATAATCGACAGACCTCTGTATCATAAGGGTCCATTATTATCTATCCACACCCAGAAATTTGGATATTACCCAAGCAGTTACCATGTCTTAATCGCCTATATCTAATTCATTACAAAATTCATTATTTGCCTCCTCTTGTCTCTGGGCTGACATTTTTTATCTGCTCTTCTCAGTATTAATGGACCTTCTAAAATGAAACTGTGATGGTTACTTTTCTACTTAGAGCCTTTTAATATCTTCCTAACAGATTGTGTCCGATCAGGGGTGGCATCATTTGCCTTTTCTCGGTTACTTCTTACCTCATCGCTACTCTTATCTTATCACAGTCCTCAACAAATCCAGATATACCTGTTCCCAAGCCTTTCCTTCATGCCTGGAGGCTGCCAGGTCTTCCTGTGTTGCGTGTGTTGGGTCTAACTCTGCCCTTCCCAGGGAATATTTTTCTTTCTCTCCACCTCATCCCCATCTGGCAGATACAATAAACATGTCCCAAGGGTTAACCACCTCTATACAGGCTCCTCCCCTTTTGGTGGTATCATATTCTAGCATATATTTTTTGTTAGTCTCTTTTCTGTTACTGGAATGTTAAACACCTTAAGATCAGCAGTTGTGACTGAGTAGTCCTACTGTGCATTAAAGAAGGTTAAAATATGTATGTCGAATGACAGAATTACTAAAGGAACAAAATTTCATTAACATAATCTAGTTTTACCAACCTTTCAGTGTAGTCCTGAATTGGTCTTCATAAACCTCATTGTTTTTGATATAATGAGAGGAATGTACAAAAAAATGTCAATAAAACAAATAATTGGTTGGCTAATAGTGACATAGTTCTGACCTCATATACTGTTGTCCAATATTAAAAAAAAAAAA
>NW_003852449.1:10794781-10800105 GCF_000181295.1 Otolemur garnettii | reverse complement strand
CACAATGCCTGGCTATTTGTTGTTGTTGTTGTTGTTGTTGTTGTTGTTGTTGCAATTTGGCCAGGGCCGGGTTCAAACCTGCCACTCTGCCACCTTCAGTATATGGTGCCAGCGCCCTACTCACTGAGTCACAGGTGCCACCCTATTATTGATTTTTTAAATGAAAACTTTTCCTAAGAAATTATTTCTATACAAACTTTTGTTAAGAAATTATTTCTATACATCGTGTTTTTTAAGCACAGCAATTGTCTGCTTTCTGAATAATCGACAGACCTCTGTGTCATAAGGCTCCATTATTATCTATCCAACACCCAGAAATTTGGATACTACCCAAGCAGTTACCATGTCTTAATCGCCTATATCTAATTCATTACAAAATTCATTATTTGCCTCCTCTTGTCTCCAGGCTGACATTTTTATCTGCTCTTCTCAGTATTAATGGAGTAACCTTCTAAAACGAAACTGTGATGGTTACTTTTCTACTTAAATCCTTTTAATATCTTCCTAACAGATTGTGTCTGATCAGGGGTGGCATCATTTGCCTTTTCTTGGTTACTTCTTACCTCATCGCTACTCTTAACCTATCACAGTCCTCAACAAATCCAGATATACCTGTTCCCAAGCCTTTCCTTCATGCCTCGAGGCTGCCAGGTCTTCCTGTGTTGGGTCTAACTCTGCCCTTCCCAGGGGATATTTTTCTTTCTCTCCACCTCATCCCCATCTGGCAGATACAATAAACATGTCCCAAGGGTTAACCACCTCTATGCAGGCTCCTCCCCTTTTGGTGGTATCATATTCTAGCATATATTTTTTGTTAGTCTCTTTTCTGTTACTGGAACATTAAACACCTTAAGATCAGCAGTTGTGACTGAGTAGTCCTACTGTGCATTAAAGAAGGTTAAAATGTGTATGTCGAATGACAGAATTACTAAAGGAACAAAATTCCATTAAGATAATCTAGTTTTACCAACCTTTCAGTGTAGTCCTGAATTGGTCTTCATAAACCTCATTGTTTTTGATATAATGAGAGGAATGTACTAAAAAAATGTCAATAAAACAAATAATTGGTTGGCTAATAGTGACATAGTTCTGACCTCATATACTGTTGTCCAATATTAAAAAAAAAAAACAAACATACAAAATAGCAGCACCTCTGATTCACCTCAGACCTTGTTTTTTTTTCAATCAGAGTAAGATCAAGGCTTTGTCCCTAATTTTACCAGGTAACTGTTCTTTCACATTGACCATCTGCCTCAAATAATTAGATATTTGGGGTAATAAATGCCCTTTTCTGTTTAATAAGATGAAAGAATTCTTTACTAATGCTGTTCGACGCTATGATAACATAAGAAGTAAAATACAGAATTTGTGTTCGCAATCTAAAAATTTATATTCAAATAATCCAAATACGAGTTCAGTCTTTTAAGTCAAGAGTCAAGCCCTCCATGAAAGGTAGCCTTTATGACCTCAAGTCATCACTAAAATTTTTTTCAGATTTTTGACTTAAAGATAGCACTGTGAACATTATATTCATTAATCCAATGTTCTTTGATTAAGTCCATCTTCCTCCAACGACGTATTTTGATAAAAGTAAGATGTGAAATCTGTGCTGTTCTTGTGGGGGGTTTTCTAAAAAAAAAATGAAAGTATAATCATAACACTCACTTCATCCTAGAGAAAGGATCTTATAACAAGAAATACAACAAGCCTTCTTTACAATTCTTAAAGTTCAAGTATTTGCACAAGTTTGAAAAGAAACAAATGTGAAGAGAACTCTCTAGAGTATGAACACGTGGAGAGGGCCCTACTTTACAGCTGAGCGTTGAGGCCTTCTAACGTAAACTGTGAATTAGTGTCAATGTTCACGTGGTCCGTAATAGAAAGCATTGACCTGACTGATAAACTGGAGGACGGCCCAGTTCAGAGAATGGAGTCACAAGGCAATGAGTGAGGATAGGCAGCAAAACTGGGAGAAGGCCTTGTTTATAACAGGAAGCGTTTTCCTTTCAGCCCTGATATGTTACTGCTGGGAGGGGTTCAGCTATGATGCAGTCTGGTGCGTTAATTTGGGGGACTGGAGGCAAATAAAGTTTAGTCCCCTGTCTAATATCACACAGCAAATTTTCATTGATTCAGGATAGAGATAAATCTTCCTACATTCCTTCTCTCCTATCACAGCACATCTTTATTCATAAGGTGTGTCCCAAGACACATCGTGTCTGAAAGTGAATGCACACACACCTGTTTAAGCAATTGATTGGGTTTCCAGGGCTAGCATGAGCCTTAGGGCAGACGCGCAGGCAGCACTCCCACTCTCTGCTTCAGGACTATTTTCTAGGAAAGTGATCTTTGCTGCTCTCTGCACATTTATCTGGTGTAGAACTTAAGAAAAAGGTGATGGTAATGTTAGAGAAAATATTAGTCCTGGTGTTAATCCTTATGTGTGCTGTAACTTATGTACAAAATGAAGATGCCCCTGAGGTTTGCTCTGAGTGTCCCTTTATCAGTGTTCTCCGGAGTCTACCCTGCTCACAAACAGCCCAAGATCACAGGAACATCCGAGGATGTGACAAGACCTAAACAAGGTTGGCAAGCAGGCAGGTCCCTCCCAGCAGCTGTTCACCTCCTCAGGTGGTTTGGATTCTGAACTGTTTCTCCCAGTCTCCAGCATATATTCAGTTTCTTACTGAGCACAGTATGTCTGAGTCGGGCCCTGCATTTTCATGTTACACGGTGACCATAAATCGGCTAGGAATCGTCTAGACCAGGGGAGTGAACATAGACTCCACTGTTCCTGCTCAAACTTAGCGACCTACCCCACAAATGGCGGGTGCCCACCTGTGGGTATCAGCCTAAATGTTGCCTGGAGGACCCTCTCAACCCCAGCAGTCCTGTCCCTCCTCCTCCCTTTCTCTGACACTGCTGTCCCCTTTGTCTTCCCCCAGTCACCTGCGTCACTCACATATTTAACCTTAAGCACAGCCCTGTATCTACCCTCTCCCTTACTTGGTTGGTACTCAGTTTCTCCTTATTCTCCATGGCCACAAACCACATTAAAATTTATATTCTTTGCTTCTTTCTCTTAAAATATTACCTAACACAGATACGTTACTCAGCAGATGTGTGTATTGGTGTCTATCGTTAGTATTTTACTTTCATCTGTTCCAAACCCCAGAAGGCTCAGGACTAGGATTTTCTCTGACATTAACTGCAGGCCCCATGGAGCCTCGCAAGGTACTCTCCTAACGTGAGAGTGTTGGAGTCAGGGAGGAAGCTGACCTTGACCTTTTATTTAAAAATCCCAATTCTACTGGCACGTGAAGGTGCCGTCCGAACAGTTTCGATAGACCCTGTGTTCTTTTTGTGCTGTTTACCTTCCAGCATGACTTTCTGATCCTTACACAGAATATATCCCTTCTAAAAACCTTTCATACATATTCCAAGCCCCAATGTTATTTTTCTTTGGTCTCCTGAAAATGCCTCACTCGTATAGTCCCATGTGTGATCTGAGGGTGAAGAAGAAACTTCCTCTTTCCCTACAAAAGTTCCCTGAAAAATCAAGTCACAATGAAGGCAGATCAGTAAGAGAAGAGATTTTCCCATGTAGCTGGGGAGATCACAGAGCGATTATTTAATACCCCAAAAACGTCTAGAAATTTTCATATCCTCCTTTTAGTGGGATGGGGGGGGTGAGGAATGGAGGTTTTCTGTTTAAGGGCAATAAATGGTTGCTAGAGAGGAGGAGTGGATGGGAGAAAACAGATTTGCCTATAAATCCGGAGTGTCCAACGTTTTGGCTTCTCTAGGCCACAAAGGAAGGAGAATGGTCTCGGGCCACACGTGAAGTACACAAGCACCAAAGAAAGCTAATGAGGAAAGAAAAAGCTCCCTGCCTACTCTTCATGATATCTACTACCACAGAAAGCAAAGGGCTCACATAATAATCCTAATTACCCAGCGGCCAGTTCAAAGTGTCCTTTAAAAATTGCTGAGCGGGTCCCAAGTCTGGGATCACTAATACAGAAAATACACCTACCTAAGTAGTAAAATGGGTTCGGGTTCTTTTGATATTTTTTTTCCTATAAGAGTAAAAGTGGACAACACAAAACTGTGGGATATTTGACATTGTATTTGAGAAATTAGGCATCAGTATCTGGTTTGAGGGAAGTAGTTGCAGTGATCAGTGAGTTCTCATGGTGCTCTTCAGATGTTTAGTTCTAACTTTACTCTGAATGTGCTTCATGCCTGAAGACACCAGCAAATGTAAGTGCAGACAAAAAATGATGACACAACGAAGGCATGATTGTGAAGGAAGGAATCTGTCTCTGGGAAGACAGGACTTGTCAAAGTCCAGAAGAGAGACATGATCAAATTTTCTTTAAGTTGAATGTCAGATTGCAGCCCTCTGCATTCCATTTGAAAACTGGCACATAACATAATTATGTTGACCTAAAATGGAGTCACAAAAGAACCCAAATATTGATTATTCTCCCAGAAATCTTGAAATCTCTTTTTAAATTCTTGTTAACAACTTAAAAAACAACAAGGTTACATATTTTTCACTCTTCATAGGACCAGGCTTACCCAATGGGTCAAAAATGCATAAAATTTTTTGCCTTAATTTGGGCTTGACATAATTTTAGTTTCATTTGGAACATTAGTATGGTTTGAAATGTTGTATTGATAAGTTGGTTTTCACTTACTTAGATGCACACTTAACTCAATTAAATGAGTGGTTAAAGCCACTAAAAATTCTGAATCTGTAAGCCAGTTTTCTTTATCAAGTACTGACATAAATTTGGTTTTTGATACTATAAACAACTTGATAACATGTTGCAAATCACAAAATCTTTTTAATATTTTGCCGCATCTTTGTTACCTTATTTCCAAAAGGGAAGTGACGTTGCCATAGTCGGCGTTGATACTTTTAAGGAATTCCTGAACTTGGCAATGATTCAATCTCTCAGCCTTTGTGAAACTCAGTCTTTATCACTACTTGCATGATTTTACTCACTTTAAGCTTCTGCACATAAATTTTCTTGATGTACTATGCAATGATACTTCAGCAAACATGAGTTTTGGGCAGTAGTTGCATCATCTTCTGTTAATTTTACAAGTCCCTCTCTTTTTCCTACCCTAACTAGTTGGGGCATTATCAGTAACTATACCAGATAAGTTGAAAATGGACAAAGAAAATTGCTTTAACATCTTTCTTACTACTTCATATAAATCTCTTGATTTAATTATGACTTTTCATGGCACTCAGGAAGCCAATTCTTCAGTGACATTAGATTCATTATCAATACTTTTAATAAAAATGGCAA
>NW_003852449.1:10789106-10794200 GCF_000181295.1 Otolemur garnettii | reverse complement strand
TGATAAGGGACTGTCTTTATTTTTGTTCTGAAAATTAATTGATAGAAAAATAGAAAGCAAGGTTTGGGCCCTTCCCTGTCTTGGCTGCCAACGTAGAGTGCACTGGAGCGCTGATTGTAAGGCACGGTAGTGAGTGATGTGTGAGGCATGCTGAGGGGTGAGGTGTGGGACTAATAATTAATAAGAATAAGTGATCATTAAATAAGAATGTTTACCCGACTTCAGCATAACATTAAACACCAAACATCACAATGGTAGTTTGAAATATTATTGGTACTCACTGCCGTGCCAAGTCACCGTGAGTGTGTGGACGTGTGATGGGGGTCAGTGCACCTGCCTGCACTTGGAAGATAACACTCTGGGAGCCACAGCCCACTTCAAAAGTGAAGGCATGCGTTTGTGCAGAGTGCAAGAGTGTGCAAGTGTTTATTTAGCATGACATTGTGACACAACGCCATCTACAAAGTTCATGTTGGAGAGCTACATCATCGAGTTCCACAACAAAAATCACATAAAACTTATGACGTTTTAAGTAAGTTTATGATTTTGTGTTGGGTCACACTGATAGCCATCCTGGCCCACTTGTAGCCTGTGGGTCATAGGTTGGACACCCCTGTGTAAATTAACCTGAGAGACAGGTATTATGTTTAAAATGGGCCAGGTCTGGTTATATTCTTGGTCTTTTTTCTTGCAAGATATTGAGATAAGAGGGAGGGGGAATGGAAGTCAATTGTTCTTGATGAGTCCATCTGGTTTCATGAAAATAGAGGTAAAATACCCTTGTAATGCCTGTCAGACTCTAAGGGCCTGGATACAAAATACTCTTCATAGGTCAGGTGCAGAGGCTCATGCCTGTAACCCTAGCACTCTGGGAGGCCAAAGCAGGTGAATCGCTTCAGCTCAGGAGTTTGAGACCAGCCTGAGGAAGAGTGAGACCTGTCCTCTACTAAAAATAGGAAAAACTAGTTAGGCATCATGATGGGTGCCTGTATTCTCAGCTACTCAGGAGGTTGAGGCATGAGGATCACTCCAACCAGGGAGTTTGAGGTTGCCATGAGCTATGATGCCACAGCACTTTACCCAGGGTAACAGAGTGAGAGTCTGTCTCAAACAAACAAACAAAACATACTTTTCATACCAAGCATCATATTTTAGGGTAAATTTCCTCAGGTCCTTCAATGTTCACCACTTTTGTGTATGCCTTTGCCCTAATTTTATTAGTTTCCTTGAAGACCTAGTCTATCTTAAGAGATGAGAATATACATCGCACACATAAATACACATACTCATGTTTTTCCGTTCACAAATGGGAAGTTTTCTTTAAGCCCAGAATACCTAGATGGAATGTAAATTAACATTCTATAGTACACTAAGTTAGATGAATAAACAAAGCCCAAACTTAAAACTGTATCAAAATAAAACCTTGCATGTTCATAAAAATTTTCTTTCTACACAAGAACTTTAAGTTCAGTTAAACTTTTTGATGGTAAAATTTATTCTCAGTGAAACCTCACCTACATGCTGTGTCTCTGCTACCCATGAATTGGAGATAGCTATGCAGATCTTGCACCTGTTGAGTTATACAGAAAACCTACAGGAAACAGAGAGTGCAAGTGCATGCAATTAAATACAAAAGATTAAAATGAAAACCTTAGGCAGCCATGGTTTCTGCTGTGATTTTACTCTTTCATGCTCTTGTACATCATACAACGTTAGTGGGGGAAAAACTGCATAATAACAAATTACTAGCCTTATGCCTCAGCTTAGACAATAGGCAGTATGTGAACATCTGTGGCTATTCTGAACATGCAAAATGATTAAGCCAAATGGAAAGGTTATCACGTCATGTTTATGAATTTTGATAACCAGTGGCCTTGTGTTAGGCATGTCTGTGACTCTGGAGTGCAGGTTCAGGCTCAGCCTTGTGGCAGCTCCTGCAGGTGCCAATCAAGAGAGCTGCTGTGACTAAAACTGCAGGGAACCTGCAGCTGCTGGGAGATGATTTACATTACAGCTGCCTGTGGTGGCAAAACAGAATACAGACTGGATTGTAGACACGATATGTGACACTGGCCAGGCACCTGGACACAGTATTCATAATTTTCTTATGGTGGTGCTGAGTCTTTTCATCCTAAATGGAAATAAAATCTTTAATTATTGACATGAAATTCACCCTACAACAAACTGGCTAACAGTGAACATTTCCATATTTCTTTGCAAATAGTGGTTACAATATTATGTTGATTTGTCCTTAAATGTAGACATGCTCAGCATTTGAAATTAAGGAATATAGCTCTGGGCCAAAACTAGAGGATAATTTTGAATTGTGTTAATGACACTGTGGATAAATTTTTGCTGCTTTTTTCTATTATAATATATATGGTCGTGTTGTTATAGTGAAGTAAATTTAAAGCCATTGATAAAAAATTTTGTTTCATTTAAAGACAAAAGTTAATCTTGTCTTAACATCATATATATGTATGTATGTGTATATATGTAAATATATGTATATGTGTGTGTGTGTCTGTATATATACACACTATATATGGCATAGTGGGAATGGTCTGAAAAAGGGTAAAAGTCTGTCTCTTTAAAATCTTCCCCATTCTCTTTGGGATTAAAACCTACATCCCTGCCTCAGGTCAGTGATCAGGAGGGGCAGGGAGTGTCCTTTCTTCTTTGTATCACAGGCCATGGCTCAGTGGAACTATCCAGGCAGATGTCTTGAGATTGTCTTTACTGGAGATGAGACTGATAATAACCATCAACTGTAGCTAAATAACAAAACCCTGCAGCTGAAATCCTTCCCTTTACAAGCTCTATATTTCTGTTTATAGAGAGGACCTTGGTAGTTTACAATAGGAGTCTGTCATTCTCCTCATTTGTTGTTAAAATAATAAAACCCTCCTTTCCTTCTCTCCAAACCAAGCGTTCTTATTCTTCTGATGTGGCCTTGGGGACAAGTGCTAAGTTTTTAGTTATATACACCTGTAACCCCATTTTGAGATTTTCCAATTTTTTTTAGCTAAACCAATGGACACCTATTATGGCTTTACATGGAATTCCTGTCTCCTTGAAATGTATAAAACCAAATTATAACACAGCCACAGGAAATCCACTGGCTCAAGGCTTTGTGGGTACATTTCCAGACTGTAATCCAAATACTTGGCTCAGAATAAACCACCTTTAAATTATTTTACAGAATTGGGGTTCTTTTCCATTGACATGAGTGTTGGAGTATAAATCATAGATGATAATCTATAAAATAATCTGTATTAAAGGACTTACTTCTTCATTAAGATAAATTTAGTCCTTAGAAACCAGGCTGACAATACAGACATGCAGTGTTATTTTCCAAGGGAAAGTGAGGAAGACCATATAATACTGGTATTTACCCCCAAGTTAAAAAAAAATTCCTCTTCCTCTCCTTTGCTGTATGTCAACAAAGGTATTATTTCTTTAATCATATATATATGTATATATATATATATACGTATATATATATTATTTGATTTTTAAAAGTAAGTTAAAATGTATTAAGAAATAATGGGGACATATACTAGTCCAAGACTATCTCATGCCATCTGGCCTCAAGCTCTTCCCTAGCTTGTCGGATAGTCTTCCTAAGTCTTTGAGACTAGCTGTTGAGAGTTTATAATTATGCAGCATCTTTGACAGATACCATGTGCATAATAAATATTAGTTTACTTCATGAATGTTTCTAGTTTCTATTACTGTAACTGAAAGGAAGTCAACCTCTGGTCCTCATCAGACTGTGGTCCAGAGCACAGGAAATCTAAATGTATGACAGATTTTAAACCAGTGCCTGTTAATAAATATACCTGAAAATTTATGGTTGCTGACCCCCCCCCCCAAAAAAAGGATTGTTGTTAACAGAATACATTTGTAATAGGGTCTTTTAGGTAAATATAATCAAGTTCTTGTTTTAGTCATTAAAATCTAATGTCATTAAGTTTTTGAGCACCAAAAGTAAAACTGAAATCAATCCCAGAATTTATGAAAGGAAGATTCCATTCTGTAAATGCATGTCAGCTGAAAGCATTCCTGTCACAGACCATGCGAGCACGTTTACATGGTCATCAAACACAGAAATTCACTTCAGGCAGTAGAAGTATGAGGGGAGGCATAAAACTTGCAAAGAAGAAAAGAAAGAAATGGTACTGGGTGAGGATGTGAAGCTGCCAGAAAGCTCTGGAGCTTGCCTCGCTCCCTCTCTGAGGTGGCCACTTCTGCTTACAGTTGCCAGATAATAAATTCTGAATGTATTTGTATCATTCGAAAGTGTGTGGCTAACAAGTGAATGGGAACCCATGGATTATTCAATTCAATTGTTGCTTAAATTCCTGTAGAATGTTAGTCAGTATGTCAGCTCTCCCATTACAATTCGAGAATAAACTCCTTTATCTTTAATCCATAGTACATAGTAATTGCCCCCAAATTATTAATCTTCCAGCGCCAGGAACACATTGTTGTCATGAAGAGCCGTGTGTCACTATGCACCATCCTGCTCCAGTTGGTCCTTCTGAGCATCCCATTTGCTCCAGATTTTATTCCTCTCCCTTCGTTTCTTAACATGGGTTCAGTCCAGGTGCATCATTATATAACCTGAAGCAGGATTATGAACCAAATGTTTCATAGTTTAAAATCATTCACTTCTCAGCTGAGACAAAAGGAGAAAGTCGTGTGAGAATGTAGGATTCTCTAAGACAGGCTGTTCATACACTATATCCCAAAATACAGCTGATAATAGCTGCACGTTCTATACATCCTTAACATGAAATTTTTATAAAAATGCATACATTTTTATATGGAAACAGATTGTTTCCTAAAGCTGTATTTGAGTTCTATAAGTGCCCCTTCTCTATAAATATGTACAAGAAGGTGAATGGCTTTGCATATGCACACTCATATTATAATTTGAACTACGTGAAAAAAAAATCATTTCTTAACCTGAATGAATGTGTCAATTTTTTTGAGATTGTAAATAGTAATCTTTGAGTAGGAAGAATTATAACAAGAATTGTGAAATTTCATGAAAACAGACACTCAAGCTCCAACACACTGTGAATTGTA
>NW_003852449.1:10780141-10788977 GCF_000181295.1 Otolemur garnettii | reverse complement strand
GGAATGCCCCAAACAGGACTGCTTTCCTACACAAGGACACTTTTAAAATTAACTTCTGCCCACCAGCCCCTGGTGCCAAATGGTTGGGAGCTATTTTAGACGTACCCTCCATCTCCTGTAACTCCCCAACCCGCGGCACAGGAAAAGCTGCATATAAAACCCTGGACAGAGAGCCGAAATAGACTGGCCCCTGGGGACACCCCCTCTGCTCTGCTGGAACCTTCTTTCTTTATCTCTAATGAAATCTGGCCTGTCACTTCCTCGTGGTGGTCAGTGACCTCATTCCTCAAACATCCCAGACCTAGGATCCAGCTGAGAGATTCTGGAAACAATACCATCTGCACAGATTTTAATTATTCATAAGTTATTACTTAAGTTACAGAATCTATTACATTTGTCAATACTGCTGTAAGTAGAGTTTCTTATATACCCATAAATATATATCCATTTTTTCTGTATCTTAGAACCCATGATGGAGATAAATTAAAGCCACTAGTAAACTTCAAATTTTCTGATTTATGTGCTGACTTATTATTTAAAGAAAACAATTTTTTCCCATACCTTTTCTCTATACATGCCTTAGTAAAAGTTTTAACAGTAAACATAAGAAATGTAAGTTTCAACAGGACATGGAAAAGAAAGAATGAAGCTGCTTAAGAAGATGTTTAACCTGCGCTTGGGCACAGGTTAAAAGTGAAAGCATTCCGTTGTTTCCAGGTCCTTATTCTCTGCTGAAAGCACTAATTTATGTGCATATGGAATAGCTGAAAAGATTTCTTCTGGCTGTAATATTCTAACTTCAAAAATAAATTGTTTTCTTATAGATAGGTGATCAGCAATGCTTGTCAGTACTTTTGAACATTGAGAATAGGCAAAGAAAGGGGCTTCAAGGGAGGTGGGAGAAATCCTCACCCCGCAGTGAGGAGGTCTGGGGGCCCTTAGAGACTTTCTGGGGATGCTGAGCCAGCACTCAGCAATTCTTGACAAAAAGTGGGGAGACATGTGGCTATGAGGTAACCTAGGTAATCTTTGGCCCATAGGGAAGGATGAAAGTCCCTGGGGCACAGAGGAACCACTGAAAGGGTCACAGACAATTTCAAATGGAGAGAAAATGGATATTTATATCTTTACACTGCCTTTGTGTCTCCATCTCTCTCTCCTCCCTTGTGAGGGGAACCCACTTCCTACTCTTTGGAAGTGCTCTTAAGCTTTTCTGTTGTTCTTCAATAAAATGCAGTTTGTGTTTACTACTCTTTTCTTCTACTAACTGGTTTAACACACAATTGCATAAAGAAATATTTTAAAAACTTTTTTGATAGGTCATAATGTATACAATGTAGTGTGTGTAAACATAATTATATAAAAGAGAAGGCATTACATTGCAACACATTGTTTTATACACCATTGAAATTAATTCAATGTTTGTGTGATGTAGATTGTTTTTTAAGTTGAGATAATATAATTACCAAGATAATCACTATGAAAATGACTCAAAAATATGTAGTAAAAGAAATACCCAAAGTATTAAAATATAAAAGGTAAAAATGGCACAATTTAAACGACTAGACCTGGCTTGGCGCCTGCATGGTAATTACAGTGCCAGCCACATGCACCAAGGGTGGTGGGTTCAAACCTGGCCCAGGCCAGCTAAATAACAGTGACAACTGCAACAACAAAAAAATAGCCAGGCATTGTGGCAGGCACCTGTAGTCCCAGATACGTGGGGGGCTGAGGCAAGAGAATTGCTTAAGCCCAAGTGTTTGAGGTTGCTGTGAGCTGTGATGCCATAGCTCTCTACAGAGGGCGATATAGTGAGATTCTGTATCAAAAAAACAAAAACAAAACTAGATCAATAATAACTGATTTAAAGTTCAACTGTAGTAACTCTCTGAAATAATCACCTTATTATGTTATGTTTACTTTCCAATCTTAAAGGTTCACATGTATTAGTGCACACATATTTGTTTTAATTTAACATTATATTAAAAACTGCTTTCCGTTTCAAGTTTGGATTTGAAGGACCAGGTGGAAAATTTTAAGATGTTTTCTGTGTACAGTGATATACCTATGTAAACTGTTATTTTATGTGTTATATATGAAAGATGTGGATGGATTCATGGCATGTGTTTATATATGTAAAACATAAAATATTTTAAAATAATTGCTTATGATTTCATAATCAAACAGTGAAAGTTAAAATCAAATCCAGTCATAAATATTTCCATATTCATGTGAGTTAAAAAGCTATCTGTAATAAACATGATAATTCTTACTTTTCTCTAAATAATCATGTTTTACTACTCTGAAAGCAATTTAAAGAATATTTTAACTGCCGACTCTTACCAAGTATGTTTAGAAGCAAAAGTTGATGTAGTTTAAGATGCACCCCCCTGTGAAACGCATTTGGTTTGTGGGCACATGCAGATCTGTTTGGAGAAGTTATTCTCTCAGCATTCCCTGCACACGGGGATTTGGGCAATGTTTGTTTTCACGAACAAGGAGAAAAATGAAAAAGCTATTTCGGAACCTGATTTGATTGCTTTGAAAACAAACAAAAAGTGCTTTATTTTTTTGTGGCTTTGGGCTAATTACTCTTCCCTTCAAATACCTGTGTGTGTGTTTTTCCTTTTTCTATTTTCAAGGTAGATTTTATGGCTTATGGGGAAAAACGTGTTTAATTCACTTCCTCCTCTCCAAAGTTGTTTTCTGTACATCCTGTCTTATTCTCTGAAGTCTCATCTTACTCTTCTCATGTTCAGGAATGAATAATGCATGCGACTTTTTTTTATTCCTGTGACTTTTTATTTTTTTGATAGTTTTTAACTTTTAAATGGTAGTGTGTAATGATCTGATTCCAGATACGATACATCCCTAATGCCGTTCTGCCTCTAAGAAAAACCGTCATTTCTGGAAAGCCGTTACATAGGCTTATCCATTTATTATCAATTGCCTAATCTATAAACAGAGAAGGAGGAAGGCCTTTACCGATGGAAGCACTTTGAGTTAAAAAAAAAAAGTTAAGGAATTTACATAAATAATTGTAATGCTTTGAAAATAAAACATAGATACATTCATACCATCAGTAACGGCTACTTTAACTTTGAAATATCTGTGTTCAAGTGATTTCTTAAGTTATGTTCTTAAACAAAAATAATAGTTAATGTTAATTGAACATTCGCTATATATCCAAAACTGTTTGCGGCCCTTTGCATGTGACACTTCATTTAATATTTACAATGACCAGTTAAGTTGTTAATATTACTAATGTACATTATAGAGGAAGATACTGAGGAAGAAAGGGTTTAATTTTTTTTTTTCAATTAAATCATAGCTGTGTACATTAATGCAATCATGGGGTACAATGTGCTGGTTTTACATACAATTTAAAATGCTTTCACCAAACTGGTCAACATAGTCTTCATGGCATTTTCTTAGTCATTGTGTTAAGACATTTATATTCTACACTTAGTAAATTTCACATGTACCCTTGTAAGATGCACCGTAGGTGTGGTCCCACCAGTTACCCTCCCTCCACCCATCCTCCCCCATCCCCTCCCCTCCCTCTCCCCTTTCCCCTTCTTCTTGGGCTATAATTGGCTTATAGCTTCCATAAGAAGGCTATACATTGGTTTCATAGGAAGACTGAGTACACTGGACACTTTTTCTTCCATTCTTGAGATACTTTGCTGAGAAGAATATGTTCTTCTAGAGGGGGTTTAAATAACCTCCTCCAGAATTTGAACTCAAGCAACTTGATGACAGAGCCTATAATTTAAATGTCTATGTTATTGTCAAATATAAAAATTTTATCAATGAGAGAATTTCCTTTAGGATGAGTGTTAGCTAATGCTGTCCTATACGCAAAAGACAAGACCCATCCTTAGCATTATAAATCATAATAAAGATACAGGCAATTGCTTAGAATAATTTACTTCAATGGCTGCCAGTGTTCCTTCAATTATTAAAGCTCTGTTCACCATCAAGTAGTATTTGGGGCCATGATTCAGAAACAGATATTTTTTCAAACTTATTCTTATGGCTGGTTTATCCCAAAGTGGATATTAGAGACCTAAACATTTATTTTTTAATGTATTTACTGGTGATTTAAATGCAGGGTAATCTAATCTTAAACAAATGAAAAGCAATGATTTTAAAGACCTCAAGAAAATATTAGCACTACTGGGTTTTAATGAAAGGATGAAAAGTATAGTTCTCTCAGATATATAATAAAATAATATTGTGGTTGGTTCAGAAACCTTTCTGATTAAAGCAGTAATTTTAAACCATGGATAAATGTCTACTTTTCCTAAAGGCTGTTTGCATAGAAATAACAACCGAGAGCCAAACGCCTGACAATGAAGTTTGTGAACTTTCCACCTGCGCTTATATTGTCAGCAGTGGACAGACAACTTGGCAGAATTTCCCAGCCTTGGCTTACCCGGGTCTCACAGCTGCGTCCAGGTTGACGTGTGGCAGGGTCTCGCACAGTGGCGTTTGTTATTGTTGTTGGATGTTTCTGTGTGTCTTTGCAGGCATGTCGGAGCTCGAATTAGAGCAATGAACACACAGTTGTAAATTCTTATTAAACTTGGTTGGCTAGAGTCAAAGTGAAATTAGGACCGTGTTAGTCCAAGTTTCTGGGGATAATGCCATGAAGAAAAGGGCAGAGTACACACGGATTAAATGTTTTTCTTAAGGGAGAGAAGTAAAACATCCCCAAATTATGCACCAAAATTGTTGGCTGACTGTGAGATGCATAGCAGACCAAGTAACCATCTATAGAGAAACAGTCAGGAAAATCTTAATTGGAAGTCTTGGCCAAGAGCTCATGGCTTTTGCATCATAATGATGCCCCAGCTCCCATGGCTCTGTCTGTGACAAAGTTTTTAGCCAGTAAACAAATCACTGTGTTGGGACACCCTCCCTACTCACCTGATCTGGCCCCCAACGGCTATTGAAGATAAATACTACATTGCAAGAAAGATATTTTGATGACATTCAGAACAGCTAGGGTAATACGCTGACAGCTCTGGTGACTATTCCAGAAAAAGAGGCTCCAAATGGCTGTGAGTCCCTGAAAACCGTATAATTAACAATGAGGCTTAACTCTGCAGCCCTAACCAGGCAGAGCTGAATTACTTCAGTGACTCGGTGGAGCAATAACGGGGCACATGGCTTTATAGCCTTTCTGTGGATATTCAGTACAATAAACACATATGTGCATCTGAAACTTGAAAAAAAAAATTGCTTTGCAGGGTGTTCAGGGTGCTGAGTGAGGTTGGTGGCCAGCACACGTGGGTGGGAGCACTTTGAAAGGGAATGCGACATTTAGCAGTGAGGTGCCGAGCACTTTTCTAGGATGAGTTTGCAAACTTAATTATCAGTCCTTGTACACTAAGCTTTTATTAATAGTATATATATATATATATATATATATATTCACAGATACTCTTCTATGTGCTGTAAAATACTGCCTGACTTCATGTTTATCCTGTCTAGTGGCTATTGTCAGGTGCATGTCACACATGCAGAAATTCAGGCAGATTACGGTACTTCCCCCAAAGTCATACCACCAAGATGTGGCAGACACAGGAAATAAAACCTACGATCTGACTGCAAAATCTGCAATCATAACTACTCTCCTACACTGTGTATCCTAGGCTTTATTCAGAATTCTCTCTCTCTGACAGAGAGCACAGAGGACCACAGACACTGGCCTACTGCTCAGCGACACTAATCAAACAGCACTAGAATGTATGATGTGATAACATTTCCATGGCCTTCATTTATAGCTTTCAAATCCTATAAAAGCTCCACTTTCAGCTTTGCTTCCAAAATGTTTCGAGATTACATGCATAGTAGACCCATGCTCTATAGACTGGCAGCATCTTTGTGAGAAATAATTTTTATAGAGAACATTAACGCTAGGTGGGTTTTAATACCTTTCATATGTAAAAGCAACGTGCAACTACCATAACGGCAGTGGCTTTTAATGGTAATTGTCATAACAGTTCATTTAAGTTAGAGATCAAATTTTGTTCTGAGTGACATTTTAAAGATCATCTAGTCCCTGATCTCATGTTACTAAGGAGAGAAACTAGAGCTTGGAGATGTTGTATGACCTCTCCCAAGCCACAGGGCCAGTGGGCAGCGGAGTCAACAAGATTTCAATGCCCCCGACTGCCAGCTCAGTTCCTCTTCACTGGTTATTGACACAGTTACAAGGATTTCTCTGCATACTTTTTATATGAATTGCCTTACTAATGACGTGTTAAATAATAACTGCTAGTGAAAAACAGGCAAAATCCAAGTCTGTAAATATGTATGATATTTTGTTAAGGGTTCACATATTCTGGGGTCATTATTACGGGGCTAATATAATACACAGTCCATAGAAAATGTGTATTGCTTTATAGTCTCAAAATATATACATTGTTAGAGGTGGCCATCCTACAAGTAAGTTTGAATAACCTATATGTTTGTACTCTTAAATCAGCACCTACATTTTTATGACTAACGACTAAGTAGTCACATTTTTTTTTTTTTCAGTTTTTGGCTGGGGCTGGGTTTGAACCCGCCACCTCTGGCATATGGGGCCACTACCCTACTCCTTTGAGCCACAGACGCCTATATTCACATATTTTGTGACTAAAATTATTTTTGGTGGCTTTCTTTAATCTTTAATAAAGTTTTAACATAATGGCCCCAGAAAATCATTTTTTTCATTTTAAATGAAGTTGGATAAATTTAATTTTGAGAAACTGTGAGGTGGTGACAGTGTTAATAAAACTACGGCTGTTTTATATATGTGCACACAATGTATCGTCAGCCTGGACACCTGAATATATGCAATTTTCATTTGTCAACTTCACCTCTTGGTAACTGTGGAGGAACACACAGGTGCTCACACATTAAGGTTTGTTTTATTTATCCATAA
This sequence comes from Otolemur garnettii, assembly GCF_000181295.1. Lineage (NCBI taxonomy): Eukaryota > Metazoa > Chordata > Mammalia > Primates > Galagidae > Otolemur > Otolemur garnettii. The sequence continues at coordinate 10,782,040 of NW_003852449.1, read as the reverse complement.
AATGTATGAAAAAATATATATTGAATATTTACATTATCAAATCTGGTTAACTTCCCCGGTTAGAATTCTAGTACTCATGAGATGTTTCAGACAGAACAGCGAAGAAAATCACCGATCCTTCCCTGAAAACTCTACCATCATACTCAGGGTTGCAGTGAGAACATTTAAAAAATATAAGTAAATTATACATAAAGATCAACATGATGGTCAGCCACTTTCTGTCACTGTGAGAGACCAAAAACTAACATTCTTATCACATTTCTGACTACAAGTATTTCCATTCACATCATCTTCAAGAATTTTAGGTTATCTAGTAGGCAGATGCTATTTATTCTCCCTATAGTTTTGAATAAATAAGAGATCAACATTCATGGAACATTTTGGTTATTGCTAATCGACTGGATAACTTGCAGGAAATAACTCAGACACCTTAATTTGTTAAACAATCGATTGGGGCACTAATATTCACTTTTCCTACTTCAAAGAGTGTCTACTAATTCCAGGCTAAAGGCAGAGAAAATGGTTGTGTTCTGCCGAGAGTCTTTCTTCTTCACTGGTTTTCCCACATGTACAGCATGAGGTAATCACCGAAGTTCTATTGGTGGCAGAAAAATTCTCTTATATACGTAAGATAGGATTGGCCGCCCATGGCTAGGTTTTCAACCCAGTTTAGAAAGACTTTGGGTTATAACATATGTGACATCGCTATTTTCATTTCTCTAAAAATTTCATATTGCAGGATTAACATGTTAAGGGGGTCTCGGTATGTGACACACCTTTTGGGGGCAAGACACAATTATAAGAGGGGCTTTACCTAACAAATGCAATCCATGTAACCTGGTTTCTTGTAACCTCAATGACTTCCCAACGATAAAAAAATAAAAAAAAAATGCTATTTCTGTTTCCCCAACTTGGATTTACTCAAGGTTAAGTTTGTGATACATTCTTCTTTTTCTCACTTACCTGTAACAGAGATTAAGAGATTTGTTGGATCTATCAGGGAGGAGCATAACTAAATACAACAGAACACTTATTTTTAAAGAAACATGTTTTAGTGCCATTTAGATACACACACTCCCTCTTATTAAGCCTAATAAATGTTAGTCTAAAAAGAGGACATTAAATAATACGTGTTGATACAGGGTGTCCATAAATTGTCCACGTGCAATTTAAAATTTTATAGAAAGAATTGATAACTTACCTTAAGTATATTACTAGTAAACCAAGATTTTATAGTTGTAGTAAATGAAGCACTTTTACAGACCTATTTCCACTAGACCCTAACCTTAGTTAAATTGTCATTTACAAAGGCTCAGGTCATCATTTTTACTACAAACAGCTTTAATCAAAGGAGCATGCTTGGAGGAACGGATTGGCCAGTGTTTTGTGTAATGCAACAGCTCCCCCATCTTACAGACAAAAGAACATAAGCTGGAGTTCTTCTATTGATAAATAGTATTAACAATGACTATATTATTTTGGTCAATTATATTTTATTTTCTAAACTTTTAGAAAGATATGAAACCTTGCCGTGGATATATCCATTCCAAAATTATCCATTATTTCCACGTGATCTTTTAAGAAGGTACGAATCCTTATAGGACACTGACAATAACATCTCGGTGACTAAGATATTTAAAACTCATCTTCAAAAGATGAAGGAGCACATTACCACGGATATGCTAAGTTTACTAAATATGTTCTGGGAAAAAATCCCTTTGTAACAGACTCAAATTCTACTTCCTGCCAAGCCAACCCTGAACCCTGAGTAGACATTTTAAAATTGCATTTATGTGCTTATATACTTTAAAGTGAGGTCAATTCACAGTCTTGTTTAAAATTTCTTATATTTTGGTCATTTAATAATAGTATTCAGAGTTTCCCTTCCAAGATTAGTTT
>NW_003852449.1:10777077-10778620 GCF_000181295.1 Otolemur garnettii | reverse complement strand
TTCCTGAGCTCCAACCAGGACTTTCTGGCCCAGTAGATCTGAGGTGGACCTAATAAACTGCATTTCTAAAAAGATGCTATTTCGTGGATCACACTCTAAGAAGAGCTGCTCTAAAGGTTTTTTAAGTCCTGACTTTATCATGGCTAAGCACTGGACACTGACAAGTCACCCAAATCTTTGAGACATGAATCAAGATTTTATCTAATTAGTTAACTTCAGCATCTTTTACAACAGTGGTTCTCAACCTGTGGGTTACGACCCCCTTGGGGTTCTCCTACATATCAGATATTTACATTACGATTCATAAAAGTAGCAAAATTACAGTTATGAAGTAGCAATGAAAATGATTTTATGGTTTAGGGTCACCACAACATGAGGAAGTGAATTAAAGGGTCATGGCATTAGGAAAGTGGGGAACCACTATTTTAGAAGTGTAATTAAAATCGTATTGAGGTTATTACCCTCAATCAGGTGATCCACATAATGAAAAAAAGCTTAAATTTTCTAAAAATAAATTATTTTCTGAAATTCAGTAAGTCAAACACCCATTCTGAATTCACTGTTTCTTATACTATAATTTTTTCATAATGTTAATCTTTCTTCATGAAATATTTGCCCTTGAAATCAAAGTGTTTGTGTGTACAGAAGAAGAACGTATATCTATCCAAATTCTAGAAAAAAATTGTGGTAGTTTTTGGTTGGAGAAAAGTTGAGGTATTCTTGCACTCTTTTTTAGTTGAATGTTTATATCTGCTGTGTTTTATCATTTGTTCAGTTTTCCAAAAAAGTCACCAAAACTAGTTTGTTTGCAGATTTCTTGCCTGGCTTGTTATAATAATACATTTACCACAGGTCCTTTGTGCCTCAAAAGACAGACATTTATATATTCTTTACATGTTATCATTCTCAATTAAAGTTAAAATATCAGAAAGAAGATCCAAACAATAATAAAAGTAAATATCTCTGGAATAGATCAGACAAGACTCACTTCTCAGAAAACGTATCCAACTCTCTTTTTAGGATCTGGCTCCCATGGCTCTTTTCTGAGCAGGCTGCATTATTCCAGCCCAGTGAAAGTACAAATGAATAGTCTCATTTCTGGTGTTTGAAGTTGGGGCATAGACAGAATGTGGTATTAGTGGTGGGAGATGAATTAGGAAAAGTGATGTGAGATGGTCATATATGGCAATGTTCTTTAATGGTGAAGCAGGGAAGAATGCTGGTCTGAAGAAAAGGCTGAAAAATCCGGTACAAATGAAGCGGAAGGAATGAGACACTGTACTCCTCACGTAATGGAAAACGTGTAGAGATCAGTTGCCTTGTTTCCCTGTGTCTCTTTAGTTCTTTTGCATATCCTTTATTGGCATTACTAGAAAGAGCTCTACAGAATTCCAGTAAATTCTGATTGAGTTGAGAGGCTACCTTGCTTACTCTAATAGTGAACTAATAATCTATGAGCTCCTGTAGATACTAACTCCTTACCAACTCTTAAGTGTTGATCTTTTAACTCAATTCAAACCACACCCTTAAGTGTGATCTTTTC
>NW_003852449.1:10759636-10776528 GCF_000181295.1 Otolemur garnettii | reverse complement strand
ATGAAGCACTCATGTACTTACTATGCTCTGCCTAAGCTTGTGAAGTTACGGGAATCCAAGGTAGAGCTGGATTTCAGGATTCTAGTGAGTGACCCTTGGGCTATATTTTAGTCCATAATCTGACTTACTTCCTCCTTAAGAAAGACTACAATTTTAGAATTATTATAATGGATACAACACCTTATTTAAATGTCAAGAAACTCATAAATTCTAAGTATTATTTAAGTTAATGATTGTCTTCATAGCACTTCAAATTATGAAACATTATTATTTTCTTAGAACAATAATTCCTCCTCGAATTCCATAAATATTTCTTAAATGAATTACTTTAAATGTGGGTGAATCTCTCCTCTTTACAAGGAACCTTATTAATCTTAATATGTTTGGAGAGCAGAAAGGACACAGTGTAGTCTAATTGATTTATTCCTTTCTCCTCTTCTCCACATAAAGCGTGGAAAGTTAATTTGTGGTCTTCGGACATCAGGGTTTTAATTTTTAATTTTAAAATAGCAGTTGAGATAGCTGAACTATAAATTCCTTTCTAACATTAGATTTTTGCTCTTGGGAAATCCAAGCATTACCAAATATGAATAAAAGACACGATTTGTAAAGTAATTGTTGCCAACCAGCATGGGCTTATATTAATATTTAAAGGGATATAGTACTCTTGCATAAGTGGACATTAAAAATATATATTTATCATGCATTTATTTGACAGACCTGGAGCAGTTTCTGTCTGCTGCTAAGATTTCCATGACAGTTACAAAAGGAAATGTCCTCACACATCTGTGTGATTGTGATTGAAGGAGAAAATACGGGAATTTCAGAAACATGGGGATGAGGGGGGAGATAATTTTCACAACTCAGAAATAACCTTTAAATAGAATAAGGCTTGTTTTATTTCAATAAAGGATCTAAAACTTCAGTTTAAATATATCTGTAAATTAGTTTTCCCCTTACAAGGCTGCAAATATCACAAAGCATTTTTATTATAGTAATATACATGTAAAAGCATAGGTGTTATACATTGGATTAATGACAAATGCCAATTCTCTGATTCATTTTAAGTAAATCAGAAATATAGTGAAAGTAATTGTCAGATTGGATCGAGAAAGTACTTACTCAGCTAGAGTTAAGCTCCATAGATTGTATTCCAAAAATGGTTCATCATGAGTTCATGCAGATATGTTTAAAGTCTGCAATAAAAACATTACCAGAAAGCAAAATGGAACGTATCATCAATTGTTTGTCATCATGATTGCTACGAGTAAAAAAAACTCTTATTGTCTTAAATTGCAGTTTCTCCAAGTCAGTTTCTATTTGCCTATTATACTGTTAGTAGATGCCAAAAATGAAACAAAAACACATTTTTAAAATAATCCTTGATTGAACAAGCTGTTCTGTGTAAAGTTTATGTACATAACCATATGACTCTATTGCATATTAAAATCAAAGAGGAGAAATTCAGGTATTTGAAATCGTTACACAAACCAAATAAAATGGTTAAAGCAAAGTCTAGGATATTATCTTATGCACTTCAACACTTAAGAGATGAAACAAATAAATATAAAACTCAAAAAGACAAAAACAAAAATTAAGGAAGGCTTTGCATTCACTGCATTAAAAATTATCACCTTACATTAACATGTCCTATCTAGAATGTGAGGCTCTGATTCTAGTCAGACTAGATTATAGTCGAAACTAAAGACATCCTTCAGTAAAATGCGAATGATGTTCACTCACTATTTTTTCAAAAAGTTTAACTACTTTTTCAAATCCAGGGTTTATTTTCCTGGGCTATGCTTCCTACCACTGCCTTTCAGTTTGACCATTTGCTCCCTAATGCCTCTCACGGCACAGACACGTTGCCCTGTAGGGTAAAGGGGACGTTTTCCCTTTGTCCTCTCAAGGTTGGTTGAAAACACACAACATTTATTAATGTGTACATGGGAGATTTTAGAATGCAGACACTAACATACAGGGGGAAATTTTCTGTTTTTGTTCTTAGGTTTCCCAAAGAATGGATAGCCACATAGACATATGATTGGCCCCAAAGGATATGATTTAATGCTCATAGTCTCAGTGTGGAAACCCAGCCAGGCCTGTCTGGATTTTTCTTGGGATTTCTGAGCTTTCATTCCTTCCTTCTTGACATGGGGTGAGACACTCTCTGGAATGGGGGTCTTACAACTTATGGTCAAACAATACAGGGCAAACAATTTCTTTATTGCCAGTTTTGACACAGAAATGAGGGGGGGAAGTTAGAGTAATATTTTTAGGTTTATGGCTGGCGTTATGAAAAAGGAACTGTGGTTTTATGACTAGATAGGGGAGAATGGGTCTGAGAGAAGGAGAGTAGAGAAAAACTTTTGCCTCTGAGGTCTTCATTTTAGGATATTGTGTCCTGAGTCCCAGCACCACTAAAGCCAAAAAAAAAAAAAAATTAAAGTAATATATAGGCACAGAAACACACAGCAAATTAACCCTAGTGGGAGACATTTTGTACCTAAAAGTCAAAGCAAAGTACAATAAGGAAAGTAACTATGAGTTTACATGTTCCACAAACCGGAAAATATTTCAAAGAAAGTAAAATGAGCTTTCAAAGAGTAACTGCCACTTGAATGGACATTTGCTATGTGAGTGTAAAATTATCTCTCATATTTTTACAATGAAGAATGTTTTTCCATTTACATAAACTCGGCCAGCTATCTCCTTTCTGTACATGGGTTTTCCTTCTTTAACATTTTCAGTGTCACTGTAAATTGCCACTGGAGCATATTCCACAAAAGCTTCCAGAAAACTCTTCTATAACTTCCTCTCCTAATTCTCCAATTCCAAGAAGAGATGTTCCTGTGTTTGCCTGTTTGGTGTTGGAAAACTTGCATGCATTTTGCCTATAAAAGAGTATTCTCATACCAAGTATACATTAGAAGTTATTAAATAACTAACACAGGAAAGAGGGTATCGTTTCTTACTGTAAAGATAGAACACAACAGGCCGAAATGAGCTCGGGTGATTGAGGAATCCATCTCAGAATTCACTAGCAAGTTTCTAAACAAGTAAGTTAGTGTAGAACTCCTGAATCCAATCAAGGTCTCTAATACGAGGTCACTAGACAAGACACTGCCTTCATCTAGTTCATCGCCTCAAACAAGGGTCTGTCTCCAAATTATTAAAATGTGTACTTTTTAAATTATGAGTATTTTAACATTTAAGACAAAGTTGAAATTGAAAACCTGTATTTCACCATTCACCAAATTGGAAAACATTCCTTAAAGTGTTGAAAATTCCATTCTAAGTCCCTGGGGTATGTGCGCATTTCAGACAATTATACTTGTCTTTTTTAAAATATAAATTATCCATTTGTCACCATCCTATTAAAAGGGTATAAAACAAACACATCTGTGGAATATATAATAATGATTTTGAAAATAGAGAATTAGTGTTTGATGTCAAAATGTAAAAACCATTCCTGGTCAACACACAGAGAATTGTTTATGTGGTTCTGGATAATTATTAACTTATAATTTGCCTTCATTCATCACTTTTCCCTCTTTCATTTTCTTTTCCTGACATAATGTCCGTTTTCTCATTAAAGAAAACTAAAGAACAAGGTTACAAGATTGGGAGGCCAGGGTGGGTGGATAGCTTAACCTCATGAGGTTGAGAGCAGCCTGAGCAAGAACCCAGTTCAACTAAAATAGAAAAATTGGTGGTGCCTGTGGCTCAAAGGGGTACGGCACTGGCCCCATATGCTGGAGGTGGCAGGTTCAAACCCAGCCCCAGTCAAAAGCTGCCCCCACCAAAAAAAATAAAGAAAAAAAAGAAAAACTGAAGCAAGAGGATCACTTGAACCCAAGAGTTGAAGGTTGCTGTGAGCTATGATGATGCCATGGCACTCTACCCAGGGTGACAGGTTGAGACTCTGTCAAAAAAAGAGTATGTCTTAGTTGAAGGTGTCAATACCAGGAAGTACCAAATGCTAAGACATAGTTTATGAAAGTGAATGAATGAATATATAAATTTAATGCCAATATTTTCATAGTTTTAGCTACATTTTCCACACAACAGAAAATGAGATAGGCTTGAAAGATTTCTTTCAGAAAATGTAGCTAATCCACAAATGTATAAAGTTATAAAGACTATCTGTAATCAAAGCTCACCACATGTTTGAAAACTATACAGAAAAGATTGCAACCTCATATGATATTTCATGATGACTTATCAAGCAGTTTTTTCTTCATTCTTAAATTCTGTTGACAATAAAACCACTATAAAACATATACTATGTTCTCACCTTAAGTGTCTTAATGTTAATTTTTCAACAATATACTTTTTGATTTTAAATGGTTCTTATTTTATAAAATTATTTAATGTTAAAACGAGACAAACCACACACAAAAAAGAAAATATTTTATGTTTTTGCATATCCAAGCAGAAAGTAAAGATATAACAGATAATTATAGTTTAAATTGGTAATTAATTAAGTTAAATTAATAGCTGAGTGTTGGCAGTCGACACAATCACTTTCAGGAAACTGGAAACATTTCATTGCATAGCAATATAATGCAATTAAAAAAGTTTAAAACTAATTATATTTTCCACAAATATAAATGTTAATGAGTATTTTAATACATTTGAGGGCATGTAATTTAACATCTATATTTAATGTTTCTATTTTTATTTTCATAATGCCCTACTTTTATTATCAACATATTTCTTAACTTTTCTAACAGTTAATATAATAGTTTTTCACTGTTAAGCTCCAGCTACCTCAAGAATGGTGAAGATACATAATATACACCTACTAGTCTGAGAGGCTAGGACAAGCTGGGTATAACTCAAGGAAGCTTCTTTGAATACTTTATTCTTAAAGCAGTTCTCTTAAAGGGGAAGTTATTTAAGCATTTGTATAAGACTTCTAAGAAGTTTTAAGGTATATGATATCTGAAGAAAGCAACTTGAATATTCAAAATTTTGCTAATCAATACCTAGCCAAGATTATAGTTCATTTAATACGAATGAAAATAAAAAGTGTTTTATCTCAGGAAGTTTTTATGAGAAAGTTTTATTGATTAAAAAGTAGATTATTTAGAGAAACTAGGTTATTTGTAAAAGAATATACTCCCGCAAGGTTAGTCATTCATTATATGATTTGACATAGACTAATGGTAGGAAACAATATATGTGGTGTACTTTCTTCAGTTAGGTAGTTTATACAGACAGTTATGAAAACCTCTCAACCTCCCCCTAATCTAAGTCTTCTCATTTCCCTTTTATAGTCATCAAATCTAAGGATTCAGATAGAGTTAAATGATTTCCACAAGTAACACAGTGCATCTCAGAACCAAGATTCAAACCTGGGTCTGTTTTATTCCAAAACTTTGTTGAGTAATATCCCTCACTGCATCTTGTACTGCAGTAAAGGATTTTATCCGGATATTTCTCAGGCTACCTCACAAGGTAATTTGAATGAATGTGGAGAAACTATTATCAGAGTTAATAGAAAGTGGTTCCTGGGTGGCGCCTGTGGCTCAAAGGAGTAGGGCACTGGCCCCAAATGCCGCAGGTGGTGGGTTCAAATCCAGCCCTGGCCAAAATAATAATAATAATAATAAATAACAGAAAAAAAATAAGAAAGTGGTTCCTAAAGTATCACAAGAGAATATAATTGGGCTCACAGATTGTAGTTGGTGAAGCAAAATCAAGATCATAATGTAACAACTTCTTGTTTGTCTACTTACCACTACTGGACTGTGAGCTTTATCATGAGGGACAGAGGCCAGAAAGTTATGGTCAGTCTGTGGGTCCTCTCTCCTCTCTGCCCTTGCAGAGCTCAGGCTGTAACAAGGTGTTCAAGGAATTTCCACGGAATGAACAAAACTGGGAGCAGATAAGGAAGGCCACTTTGTGGAAAGAGCAGTTTGGGGCAAGCAGTCACAGAAAAGAATCTCTTTCATTAGAGAAATCACAGCCAAAGAACTAAATAAGTCCACTGGAACTTTAATACCAAAAGATTAACGTGAAAAGACTTCAGTGAATTAAGGGACTAGGAAAAATATAGACAGAAGATACGATTAAAAAAAAGTGACAGTCACCCAGGCTCTTCTCTAAAAAGGAGAAAATAACTGGTAAAGAGATATGAGATGGCAAATTACCTAATCATGGTCTAGAAATCTATGTTTAGAAATAATTGTTCTAAAGGAAATTGTCTGCTTTCGTGTAGGTAAAACTTATTTGTTTTCATGAAAATATATCTTTAATAAAATAAATCAAAATTAAGCTTCAGATCTATATCTTTTTATTTATTTACTTTTTATTAAATCATAACCGTGAAATGACTAAATCTATCTTATAAGTAAATCCAGTCCCATGGTCTCAAACATGTGAGAGTATCACAGTACTGCCAACTTGTGGCCATCTGCCTGAAATACAGGGGTAGTGTGTGGAGATAAACTTTAGAAAACTGAATTTGTAAAACTAAAGCTAAAAAGCAAAAGTTAGGTATTTCTTCATCATGCTTTTTAAATTTATGTTGAAAAGGTTAAGTACATAGACTTTCAAATATTTGATCACCTACAACTAACCTGATTTAGTGTACTTACCAGGGCTCATAAACCAAGTCATTTCAACTTTTTGTTTTTAGATAATTAATTCATGACTAGCTTCAGTTTAGAATCAAGTTTCAGTATGGTGTGGAAATTATGAGATGGATTCCTTGACCTCCTGAACTCATTTCTGCTTGTTGTGTTCTGTCTTCATGCTGGGAAACAGTATCTTCTTTCCTGTGTTTGTTACTCAATAACTTCTAATTTATCCTTGGAAACAGAACACACACGCATACACATAGATACACACAAGTACATTTTTTAAATGCTTCTTCAAAGTTTAAAAAATAGATGTAAATAATTGTTTCATAACATTATAAAAATACAGAAAGAAAAGCATAAAAAATACTACCATACTTAAATCAAATATGCAAGGTATGTCTGCTTTCCATATATTTAAACACATTTTGCTGGAAAGTCTACTTTTTAGAAATTAAGTTTCCTTTCTGTCTCAAGGTAGGTAAGCTGATAATCACAGTTTAGTTTGAATTAGCCTGATAAAATTTTCCCTAAAAGCTTAATTATATCCGCTTTGCATCACTATACATTACACCCCATAAATGCATTAATGTATACATGATATATGTGTTTATGATTTAATAAAAAAAATTTTAAAAAGAGAGTTCTGATGAGAAGAAATCATAATATGAAGCATTCTTCTCTGACTTAGCTGTTTGTTCCTTGACAGAACATCACGCTTTGGAGCTCTTGGGTAACTAAATAGAAACAGGCAAATGTGGGGAGTTATACCAGGATATAAGTAAATAAGGAAAAAAAAGATGGATGGTAATGAATAATACAATTTACCTCCTGTTTTCCATACTGTTTAAGAACCATTCTTTCTCTACAGCAAGTTTATGTCTGAAATAATCATTTATCTTTGAGCTCTCTGAGAAAGTCCTTGACTATGATGTGATCTCTCAAAAAAATTGTCTATCTAAAGTTGAGCTTCAAAGGTCATTTTTTCTTAGTAAAAAAGGAAAATTGACCACTTCCATCCAGTAATGTCTTGGGTTTCTGTAGTTTCAGTATTCACTAGGTAGGCAGTGAGCTCGTAGTGCTGTTACCATGATCCATACAGGTTACCACGTATAACAAAAATACAGGAAGAAAATAAATGTTTTATATAAGCCAGCAAAAAAAAAAGAAAAAACAATAACAAGAGAGTGTTTTCTGGAACCCAAAAGATTATTAAGTACTAAATACATTTGATTTTTTTTTTTTTTTGGTCCAGTGGGAAATTTGTTTACCTATCTATGACACATGCTCTCAAGTTAACGGTAAGTTGAATCATATTATTGGGAAAATTTAGTTGCCAAAATATACTGTACTCTAGGACTTCCTGGTCAGGTACAACACCAGAAATATGCTTCTAAGACAAGCAGACCTCTTTTTAAATTTCAGACTATGTGGGGTACATCTATAATAGTGACTAAAGAAAACTTAAAGATTTGGACTTCATTTATTCTGTTTAATCAGTTCTTTTAAATCAGTTTTTAAAAATTATATGCCTTCATTCAGAGACTTGTATTGTTGTTTCTTCACACCATTTTCCAGTTTTGAATTAACAGATGACTTATCCTATTACGTTGTATTAATAAAAGAATGAAAGGCTTATAACTCAGCAGTGATTATCATGTAGAACATTTGGAGATAAGACGTTCCCAACATAAAATAAGCTTCTTCAAGTAGACATGAAACAAAAGAATGAAATACCTTTCAAGGAAGTGCTAACTTACTGTGCCTTTCAAGTCCCATAAATTAAAAAAAAAAAAATAAGGCATGTAAACCAATAGTGAACCCCAATTTTTAAGTAGAAAAGATCATAATTTTCTCCGCAGCTTAGAAGTACAAATGCTAAGTAACAATGTAAAGAAAAATTCAGGTGACATTTTGATAAATTTCATTTTAACTGCAAAACATTTACATTTCTATGAACTGCTGAAATTACTAAAAAATCTTTTTTTTTTTTTTAATACTACCTTATTCTGAGAAACTTGGCAGTCTAACATTTAGCTGTTGGTCCTTAGAAAAAAGTGATCTGGGGGAAAGAAAAAGCTGATTTTTAAAGTGATTTGGCATAAACAGTAAGTCAGGGGACATGTTAAGAAAATCAAGGCAGCTACTCTACTGAGAAAAAAAAATCACTCTAATTTTTTCTATGAAAAAATACTTTTGACATGTCAATGTATAAGGAAATAGTATTCTACAAGGAATGTATTTAAACTTGTAAAATATACCCACTTCAGAGCTGGCTAAAATCAACAAAAATAATATAAATAAACTAGACATTTTTTCTTGGAAACATCCTAGTTTTGGAGGCCCCCCCCTTCATCCGCACAGCAATAAAAGTAAAAGAAGGATATGTTCTTGTTCCCTTTGGGAAAAAAATATCCCACCTGCTCCCTTCAGGTCTGGCCCCTTTCCAGGGACAGTCACACAAAACAAACCTTTCTTCCTCCTTCCCTCTCTCCGAAAATTGTAATCAGCTTGGGTGGGCAGGAAAAGAAAAATAATGTATCTGGAGAGTGAAAGGTCATCCAGCTTTAGGAGAGATTTTTTTTTTTTTTCCCTAGAGAGAGATGAAATGGAGGAATAGAGGAAGCACTTTCAAATACTTCGTGTAACCCAGGCCACACAAGAAGGCCAGAGAGAGGGCTGGCTTTCTTTCTTTCTTTCTTTTTTTTTTCTTTTTAAGCCTAGTAGGATTTTCAGCATGAAGAAAATAGTGAAAAGTTATGCACTGTTACTGTCCACATTAAGGAGACATTGGTTTCTTTTTTCTCAAACACACACTCACTGAGAGGGAGGAGGAGCGAGCAGGCAAGCGAGCGCTTTTCTACGGCAGATGCTGTTTGAATTTGAACTCTGCTACATTCCCAATCCTTCCTACCGCTGGCTAAGTGTCTCCCCTCCCTGCCTCTGTCTAAACGCAACAAAAAAGAAACATAGGAAAGGAAAAGGAAGGAAGGGGAAAAGAAGGGAAGGGAGGGGAGAGAGAGAGAGAGAGAAAGAGAGAGAGAGAAAGTAAGTTACTCAGCTCAGCAGTGCAAGGTCTTTTTACTTCTTATTCGGTATCTCTCTGTATACTTTGGTCCCCAGAGGGAACTGCAAATTCTTATCTCCTAGACTTTTAGTGGTTCTTATCAGCTCAGCTGGAAAGGGTGGCAAGTGGGACAATCCTGAAAGAAAAAAGAGTCACCCCCGCGTCCTAAAGGACTTGGAAGTGCTCGCTCAGATCTGTCTGTCGTCCTGGCTGGTGCAACTCCATCGCTCTCCGGTGAAGTCCCAGAAGCAACCAAGTTTAAAGTGGGCCGAGGATGGAAGCGTTTTCTCTTCCCGTGCCTCTGGAAGTCTGTGACCTCAGTTCGCTGCACATTCTCCCTGTGAACTTCTTGGAAAACCCGATTTTCTCCATCGGGGGACGGACAGCTGCAGGGAAAACGCTAATGGTTTCAGTGGAGACTCTCCTGGACTTCAGTGGTGTCCGCTGGCATGTTTGTTCACCGTGTTCCTTTTATTTATTTGTGCCTGGAATTGCTGCTCAGTCTTCCTGCTGCATGGGGTTCGAGCCTCCAGCCCTCGAACTCCGATACTGCACCTCCCGCGCTCCCGCGGAGACCCCCGGAGCCCCAGACCTGGCAGCTCCGTGGACTTGGAGAGAGGCTACGCAGCAGGAACTGCTGTCCGCAGCAGTGCTCCTCCAAAGCGGAGCGGCCTGTTCGTTTGCGCGGATTCCTAACCCGAGATTGCACGGGGAGACAGAGGGAGGAGAGAAAGGAGGAGAAGCGAGCAGATTCGACCTAAAGCACTTCCCCGACAGAAGCGGCTGTGTGGGTCTCCTTTACGCAAGGGTGCACGTGTGCGCGCTCGGGTGAGCCCGTGCATGTGATCAATTGTACGCTCGCTCGCGTGTGCAGCCGCAGACCAAAGCTTTCTTCTTAGCAAAATGAGACAGTGCCTTATCCAAGGCGGCCACCAGCAGGAGCCTTTGCCAAGTAGGCCAAGCAGAGGCCCTTATTAGCTGCCTTCCCTTTGCAACCCCTGACTTTTGCATTCCTTTTGGGGACCCAGTGGTATCTGAGATAGCCAGGGTCATAACTGAAAGGGGAAGTGTGTGCAGAGGCCGAAGGCCACGTGCTGGTGAACCGGTAAATGCAAGCAACAGCATTTCAAGGCTCCAGCAGAGAGGAACAGTGAGAGTTCACTCATGGGGTTTTTAAAGCCTTTTCTTTACTTACCTGAATTTAACAGGCTGTGGAGAGTGGGACTAGTGTAAGGGAATTTTGGCGGAGTTTAGAGCAAAACCAGGCGAGGGCCCTGGCCAGATCCCTCTCCATGGGGCCCAGTCTGGCCTCTCCTCCCTACTGACCTCTCTTCTGCTTCAGCCCTTCCCCTGCGCAGTTGACCTTAGAGGCCAAGCCTGGCTTATGAGGACACCCTTTCTGCCCTTGGCATACTAAAATGTGGCCAGCTGAAACGTCTGGTGCTGACCGGAGTTGATCCCCAGATATAAATGTAATTTTCAGAATTCGTTCTCATCTGGTCACTGAGCAGACCAAACCCCACGACTGAGGGGACCCTGGAAGCCAATCGGTAGTTCACTGCCTTAGATGTTCCAGCAGGTTAGCGCTAACGACTTTCCCAGTGCCTTTAAAGCAGCTGCAGCCTGACCCAGTGACGCTTTATTCGGACAGGGGGCGATCAGCATATTCCTCTTCCGAAGGAATCTGGGAGCGCCCCCGAAAGTTACCCTTCCTACTCCAGGTTTTCCTCCGTCTCCCCTCCCCCTGCCTGCAACGCCCCCGCGCCTCCTCCGCCTGGGGGTTTCCCGGAGCTTTGCAGTTCCACTCCGCACGCCCCGGGTATAGGGTTCTGAACGCGTCGGGACAGGAGGCGCAAGTGCTGACGGCAGCTCCGCGGCCCCAACCCGGGCCTGTCTGACTCTCGGGGTCTAGTCTGACTCTCGGGGTCTGGGCGGCGCGGCCGCTCCCGTCACTGCGGCGAGGGCTGGGCTCACGGCCGCGCGCCCGCCGCCGCCACCGCCGCCTGATGCTGCAGAGCCGGGCGCCGTTCCTCGGGGCCAGGCGGCTGCCGGTGCCAGCACGCGCCGCCGTGGGGAGCCCGGCTCTGGGGCCCGCCCGAGACGCTGCCACAGCCCGGGACCTCGGTTGCCTGCCTAACGCCTGAACTGCCGACTCGCCCGGGCGCCGGCGGCGGGCGGGGCGCTGTGCAGCGGCGCGCAGGGAGGCGGTGAGCGCGTGCAGAGCTGCCGGAGCCGAGGACTGGATGTGGGTGTGCGTGTGTGTGCCCGGGCGCGCGTGTGTTTGTGCGTGTTTCTCCTCTTTCTCGTGAGGATGGGAATGGTTTCACAGCTGGCTGCTCCCTTAGGATTCTTGACTTTGGGGAGCTCTGGACTGTGAGGACAGCCCACCCACATAATCCATTTTGCAAGCTTGGTTGTATCAGGGGAAAAAGCGCAACTAGACGGGGGTGGGGCAGACGGAGGAAACCTGGAAATACACACACTCTCCAGCCAGAGGAAGAATTGAAAGACTTGAAAAGACTTTGGTAACCTCCTGCTGGCCCTTCCCTTTTCCGGAAAGATCCTGGATACCTTTTCAAGTCATCTTGGCATCCCTCTGGTGTTTTTGTAAGCCGCTTTCCAGCTAGCTGCGTGTGTGCGCGCGCGTGTGTGTACGCGCGCGTCTATCTGATGCATTTGACTGTCTTTTATCCACTGCCCAGAAGCAAACGTGTTAACTCGGCGATGTCCCTCCGTGCCCGGGTTCTCGAAGAGCGCGGAGGACGCCCAGACCTATTTTCCTGGCTGGATTTGGAAGGGCTGTTGGGCTGTGGACCCAGGTGTGTGGATCGCTTTACCCAGAGGCTTGGAAAACACCGATATTAACCTGCTTCCAGGTACATGGCAAGGTCAAGAGCGGGTCTTGCAGCTTTATCGTTTCTGCGCATCTAGACCCTCCTGTCTTGGCCAGAAAGATATTTACGTTTCAGTCCCCAGCATTTGAAGCCAAAAGTTCAGCTCTTCTAGCTGGTTTGCGATACAAACAAGGTAATGAGGATTGCTTTTCAAACTGCTTAACAAAATCCCCGACTTTCTCAGCTCTTTTCCGGCTTCCTCCTCCCCACCAAAATGTCAACAGCTCTTGAATTACGTGGATTCAGGTTGGAGGAGAACTTGAAGGAAACGTGATTGACCGGCTATGAGAGAAAGCTCTCTCTGCTGCCCGCGGTCTGGTGGACTTCAAAGCCAGCCGTGAGAAGAAACTGTTCCCTCCCCGTGCGGAGCTGGGTGTGCGTGTGCAAGTGTGAGTACAAGTGCGCGCGCGCCCGGGTGCGAGTGTGCGTGTGAGTGTGCGTGTCTCTGAGTGTGCGTGCGTGGCCGCCCTGCCTCTGCCCGCTCCCGGGCCCCGAGACGCGGGTTTCATGGGGCGATCGCCACGGATCCCCCACCCAGCGCGACCTGCGGGCAGCGGCGGCAGTGGCAGGAGCCGCCTCTCCGACTCCCTAGGATGCGGGTGCTGAGCTATGGCAAAGGGCAGAGAAGTGACGAAGGAGCCCCGAGTACGACCGTGACAGCCACCTGGAGCCACCTTGCCGGGATTGTACCTGCGGGCAGAAAGTCTTCCTACGACCGTCTTTTCCCCTAGAGACACAGGTAACAGGCAGACGACTGCTCGCCTCACCCGGTTTTCTCTTATCTGTTCTAGGTCTTATCTGCATTGCAGGCTACTTTACTTATTAATGTTTTCAAAATCATTAGGAAGGGCTGGGTATCCATGGGCGCCTGCTCGCTGATGCTGTAATACCATTTCTAGTAGGTGGAGGATAAATTTATACCTGAGCACTTAACCCAGTAGTGAAAGCTGAGGGAATAGGGATCTGCTCCACCCCAAGGATTTTTTTTAAGAGCTAGGCGTGTTTAACCTGTCTGAAGATGCCCAGAGATTAACATTTCCTGCTTCCTTCAGGCTGTGGTTGCCATGGACCATTTGGTATCCAGCCCTCTCCAGATTGTGCGGTGAGAGGGGTGTTTGGATCCACCCATCATTTCAGCCAAGGATGATTTTGACCCCTCTCTACTTGTGGTGCCAGGCTGTTTTCTTTTCTGTTGTTGTTGTGGACAAGCTTGCCAGATCCTTTTACTAGTTGTAAATTACGCATCTGGAGACTTTGACCCCAAATGGAGTTTTCTTGGGATTTTTTTCGCATGGCAAGGAATTCTTTGTCAGGGATGTATGTGTTGAGATACGGCGTTTCACTGCAAGGGTTTCCTTTTATGTAGAAAAATAAATCCGTGAAAAAAGTCCTTTCTGTATCTGGGAGATGGACGCTAAAACCTTCACCACCACCCAGCCCCATCCGGGCGGGCTGTGTTGTCTCCACTGCGGAGGAGAGCCTGTTTGTGCGGTTTTGTTTTGTTTTTTGGGTTTTAGTCTCTGTGTAATAGGTATTTTTTGAAAATTCTTTTTAGTGCTTTGATTTACAAAAAGCAGGTTGGACTGTGATTGCCTCATTAACACGCCGGGTCTGATATGCTAAGATGGAGATTCCCCTGGGCGGTGAGACAGAACACGTTTAGTTAACTTCCAGAGCCCCTTCCCCTGCCGTCCCCTCGCACATCATTTCTTTCATTTCCTTTCCCGTCACCTCCGCATCCACTCCTTCAGGAAATTTCACTCTCTCTCAGAAGGCGTTAGGATTAACAAGATAAAGCACTTCCAAAGTAGTCTCATCAATGTTTTATTCCACAGTGAAGACAGGCTGAATAATTCAGCTAAGAGGGCTCGTTCGTCTCCCGCCCCCGAGCTGCCTGCTGGCTGCCTTGGGCGGAGGGTTTGGCCCCGGCCAGCGCCGCGCGTCCTGCCCCTGGAGGCGGTGGCTGAGGCTGCCGGCGGGGCGCGCGGGGGTTGGGTTGCCTCTTTGCTGAAGCCCCTTTGGAAGGGTAGGGGCGCTGCTTGATTTTTCTCCACTCCCTGCGGTTCTGTAGGTATCCTTATGATGGCATCTGCACACTTGGAGCTGGCCGATGAGCTGCTCTCCTTGTGCCTGCGAGCTGACGTCCCCAACACCTCCTCTGAGTCTGGTCTTGGCTGCTGCTGCAGCCTTCGCAGGCTGGTGGTGCTACAAGGCCGTGTAAGCAGCCGGCTTTGGGGGCTGGGTTCTGCCACTGCAGCTGCCAGGCTGGCTCTGACAATTTCTCAGGGCGGGGTAGGAGAGCTCAGC
This sequence comes from Otolemur garnettii, assembly GCF_000181295.1. Classification (NCBI taxonomy): domain Eukaryota; kingdom Metazoa; phylum Chordata; class Mammalia; order Primates; family Galagidae; genus Otolemur; species Otolemur garnettii. The sequence goes on along the minus strand of NW_003852449.1, from coordinate 10,761,673 downwards.
GGGTCCCCTGGTGTTTTGGGGCCGGCGGAGGTGGCCGCCGGGGATGAGAAGAGGAAGAAGGGGAGAGGCGTGTGGAGGGCGGTCATGTCCCGCCTGCACCTGCAGAATCCGCTCCCCGCCATGAATATTCAAGAACACGGACCATAAGCTGGCTACAAAAATGCATCCGTTTTGAAATTCTGCGTGATGTTTCAGGATTGACAACCTGAAGCTGAGGATGTGTTTCCTGGATTCCCATTTCTTCTTCTTCTTCTCCCCTTTTGCTTTCCTGAGTTTGATGGAGTCATTTACACCCTTTTGCCTCCAGCTGAAACATGCTGTGAAGTCGACTAAGCTCCTTCCCCCACCTCATGCCCAATAAACTTGCAGGAGGAGGAGATGAGGGCCACCCTTCACACACCTTAGCCTTGTGAAGACTCCGCGGACAACTACACTTTAGCCGGAAAGCAGACCCTCCACGCTCTGCCCCTGAAGACTTAGCAAAAAAGGGGGGCATTCCCTGGATTAAAAAATAAATAAATAAACCTTTAAAAACATGAGACTCTGGGAGAAATGAAGAAAGGGTTTTCCTTTTATCACATTTTTGAAAATATCTTTTAATAAATGTATTTGTAATTCACCTAACACTCAAACGCTCCTAGACAGACAGTTGTGTGTTCTGAATCTTTGACAAGGGTACCCCTTTGCCCCTGAAATAACCCCAGAATATTATTACAATAGAGGTGGTATGTTCATAATATCTATTACCAAATGAGTCCTACCTGCCTAGAGTGTGCCCAGGGAAGAAAGAATGCGGGCATTATAGGTACTTGGGAAATAAGGTATTTCCTCCTCCTCTCTGTCTCATTTCACTTTTTTCTGGCCTTTTCCCACTAACAATTCAAGCAGAGTAGGTCTTGCGTTTGCACCCTCATCCTCAGAGAAGGCAAAACAAATGCATTAGAATGGATGATGAATGCTTAGAAGCCTAAACATAGACAATGGGGTGATTCGTGCTTAAAAATGCCATTCATGGATGTAGATCTGAGTTAGGTTATATGTCATAATTCCTAGCACAGGGGTTCATGTATAGAAGTTCCAGCAAAGAGTGAAGATCTCTGCCACCCTGGATCTTCTCCCTGTTCTGGAGGGATGGAGCGAGTACAAGTCAGTTTGGAGACACCAGTCTACTGTGCTTGTTAAGCATTGTCCTGAGAGCTGGCCTGGCTTACTGGCCTGGTTCACTGGCCTGGCTCACTGGTCTGTCTCACTGATGAGTTAAGACTATTAGATACTCATAAAAAGTTTCCCAGCAAAATCCATTTCCTTGGTAAGCACTCTTTTAAGTCATTATTAGTAGAGGTGGAACAATAGGACGTCTGTGGAAGCAGACATGAGCAGAGAGGTGCAAAGACATTATCACTTGATTTTTGTTCCTTGAGCCATTGTTGTAGTCATCTTTTCCTGTTTCTCTTTTTAAGAGGAGAATGACCTTGAGCAACACGAGTGTGTGTTTGGTTGTTCACACACCTCTTTCTTTTCCTCCAACATGGAATGTGTGTATGCACAAACTCATCCACACATTTCCTGTTTGAGATGGGAGATTCCTGTGCTTGCTTGTTTGGGAGGAATTCATCAATCCATCTCTGATTGATACCAGCCAAAGGTGATTTCTTTCCTTTTTCTCAAGAGGGGATAGCAAGAATTGTAGTAGATTTTCCCACCCTGAGTCCCTCTTCTTGTATTTTTGTGTCTTGTCATTACACAGATCCTGGGTGCTGACTGCATGTCCGGTTACAGTGTTGGTGTTTAAATGATCATCACATGCTACATCCTCTTTTCATCGTTTCGCAAATGACCATCATTTTCCTTTGTCCCCTTAAGCCAGCTTCTTCTTGCTGCTTGAAGCACTTTTGGTTTGGTAGTTTTGCTGAGTTTTCTTGCTGGTAAAATTGGGATCTCACTTTCTGCTGATACCATTGCTGTTGTTATGTGGTGGGGATGCAGATATCAAAAAGTGCTCCTGTCTCTACATAGATGCCACACAATAACTAATCA
>NW_003852449.1:10735651-10759616 GCF_000181295.1 Otolemur garnettii | reverse complement strand
AATAACTAATCACTTCTTTATTTAAAGATGCATTTATATTAAGTAAGATTACTAATAAGTAATTTTGCCAATTTTGAGGTTAGAAGAAAAAAAAAAAAAACTACTTAAAACTCCCTGAAGGCTTCCCTGGCAAACATCCTTGCTTATTCCAGTGATTTTTTATTTTATGTTTGCTAAAACATGTAAGCTGTTGGCATTGCCTTCCAAGTTTATGTAAAGTATAATCAGTTCTAAGATTTGGGTTTCATTGAAGAATATAGATAGAAATTTAGGCCTTTTAGTTGTGAGGATGACCCCTTAGCCGACAGGACTAACATAATTTTGCTACATCATTCAGTGACACACAAGTGCATACTCTGAGCTCAATGAACCTGGAGAGTGAGACTTCTCGTCCTATTTCTACAGGCCACATTTTCATTCCTGTGGCATCCTTCAATCACTGAGGACGATTTAGAACCTAAGGCAGTATAATTTGCCCATTACATGGTGTGTGCATGGTGAAATTAAGAAGTATTATATTTATAATTACTGAAGCTATTCTGGTTTAGAGGTGAACCATCTTCATTATGCTCCACCAACATAAATTGTATGTTATTATGAAAGCCCTACTTCATATAATGGGAGAGAGAAATACAAGAATTTAATTCAGAGATAGCTAATGCTACTTTTGAGCTGTTTCATCATAGTGTTTTCAGAGATACTGTTCTGACAAAATGATTTTTAGTGAACTATAACATAGTTTAATCCTAATTAAGAAGTTGGTTAATGAGTGAGAATTACAATGAAATTGTATGGTTATATAAATGTGCTATCATTTTACTGATGTCAAGCAAACTCCATGAAAGGCTTTGTTAAACTACAAATTACATTGTAATATTCCTCAAAGATTGACTTTGATAGCCAGTGTTTGTTGTGTGGCCACATGGGGAGGAAAATGCCAATTGACAAATTTGGGTCTTCTTAGAAAATTATATACATATATATGTATATATATATAATATACATATTATACATATATAAAATATATACATGTTACATATATTATATATAACTATATAACATTTTATTTTTTATGTAAATTACATCTCTTATTCTATTAAATGATAGCTGTGTACATTAATGCAATCATGGGGTACAGTGTGGTGTTTTCATATATAATTGGAAATATTTTCATCAAACTGGTTAACATAGTCTTCATGTTATTTTCTTAGTTATTGTGTTAAGACTTTTATGTTCTACTTTTAGAAAGATTTACTTGTATCCTTGTAAGATAAACCATAGAGGTGATCCCTCGAATCACCCTCCCTCCACCCATCCAACATTTTATATATAATGTATATATAATATATAGCATATGTTCTATATAACATATATACATTATATATTATATATATAAAAGAATACTGTCATATCTTAAAGCTCATACTGTTCTTCTATTTCTTTGTGGGGCCACATGTATACTTTTTTGTCTTAAAAAAATCTTCTGATGAAATATTTTGAAATTTGTTTTATAAACCTTGGAAAGAACAACTGAAGATTTTTGATAGAATATTGAACCTGTTTTTGATTTTATAACAAAAATAATTCTAGGAAAGAAGTAATAAGATAAATGATTAAGGTAACAGGGACTTTTAACAGACTCTCAGAGAAGTTCCTAATTTATTGCAGAAAGAATGAAAGACAGCCAATTAGTTTGATAGGCACTCAATCAGAAATATGATGTATTCAATCAGGGATGGAAATCAACAAGGTGCTGTTTATCTTAACCTGTTTTCACTTTGCCCTGTGCAGCCTTTTGAGGGTGTGCTGAAGAGCCTTGCAGGGCCCACTTCAGTTGCATTCTCTATTTTGATTTCTCATTGCTTGTCCTGAAGTAGGTTTTTCGTGGATATTAGCAGTGTCACCTCCAAAGTTATATGATATTTGCATTAAAATGACTTACTGGTGGAGCATATCAATTTTGTCACCAGGAAACCTATCTTTCTCTTATGTGCTTTAGAATTATAGTTTGTAATATTTTTCTTTTTCATTAGTTTTCACTTTTATTATTTTCTCCCCGTGATGTGAATGTTGAATGATTTCTATGCGATTGTTTTTATCGTATTCCGGCTTTTGTGTAGCAGCATTAAAGTATGTACAATTATATGGGAACAGTGAATACTACGTTGAGTAGTGGATAAACTTTACTCCACATGAATGCTGATATCACTAAGGGTTACAGACATTTTAATTTGAAATGCCACATTCAACTGTAATAAACCTAATGTTAAATTTAAAATTTGAGGTTATTTATGTAAGTTACATTAGCGTACCTGCCATGTGTTGACTGTTAAGATGTCAGCAGCTTTCATAGCATGTAACCAGGCATGGCGCTGACCTCAGGGAACTTATTTTCTTAGTAACATGAATGACATAAACAGATTCATAGGTTTGAAAGTATTTTATTATCTGACTTTTAAAATTCTATTTTCATGTCTTATGCTTTGCAGTAGAGAAAAAAAAAAAAGAAATCAGGAAGATATTGTGGCTGTGTTTTTTTTTTTTTTTTTTTTTTTTGTAGAGACAGAGTCTCACTTTGTCATCCTGGGTAGAGTACCATGGCATCACACTGCTCACAGCAACCTCCAACTCCTGGGCTTAGGCGATTCTCTTGCCTCAGCCTCCCCAGTAGCTGGGACTACAGGCGCCCGCCATAATGCCCGGCTATTTTATTGTTGCAGTTAGGGGCTGGTGTTATGAAGTAATTGGAAACGTGAACTTTGGGATTCCAGGCATCTATGTGTGTGCCCTGTGCAGCCTCAGACAAAGTCTTTGAACCTCACTGAGCTTCAGTGTTCTCACCTGTGAATGAGGCCACTAATATGACCTGGCGGGTAGAGCAGTCTGGAGATTTCCGTGAGACAGTGCAGTAGGCACTTAATGATTATTACCGTTGTCACCATCCTCCTCATCACCTCCTCATTATTTACTTATCATGAGTGTGAACAAAGAAATTCTAGAGGAAGTGATAATTATATTCCTTCAGTGTCTGTTGGGATCATAGAACCTCAGAGTTTCAAGGAATGCTAAAGCTTATCCACACCAAGGGTCATAGTGCAGTGACTTCAAAAACCAGGCAGAAGATGTGAAATAGGTGAATCTGGGTAATCTGACTAATCGTAGGCCGTGGGATCTCTGATATACTCACCAAAAGGCATTCAAATTTAAAGTCATTTAAACCCCTGATGGACATGGAATTTGTGAAAGCTTTAAGTCCTCTCAATATCCTGACATATATTCAATCTTAAAATTTCTATGAAGGATCTCTGCAAGGAGTCATCTTGACTAAGCTTGGGTAGCTTCAATGATTCCAAAAATCACTCCATCTAAAGCAGATAATTCCATTCTTCTATACATATCATAATTTTATCTTTGGGGTTGAGCCAAAATTTTGGCATTCTATTCCTTCCTTCCTTCCTTCCTTCCTCCCTCCCTCCCTCCCTCCCTCCCTTCTTTTATTTTTAGAAACAAGGTCAACCTACATTGTCTGTTGTAGAATTCAGTATCTGTTCACAGGTGTAATCATCATAGTGCACTACAACCTGGAACTCCTGGGCTCCAGTGATCCTTCTGCTTCAGCCTCTGGAATAGCTGGGACTGTAGGCACACACCACCAAGCCTGGTCTATAGCTTCCAATCAATTTTTACATGGGAGAAGGAAACACACAATAAGTCTAATTCCTAAAGATAGTACTTCAAATATGTGAACTGAGTTTTTTGAAATCCTCACTCACATTGATTCTGCTTATGATTAAACTCATCCTGGACTTAAACTGGTTTGGGGCAGTTTTCTATAAGTCATGATCTCAAAGCCCTTTTACCTTTTGTGCTCAAGAAATTGTAGTCCTCATTAGTCTTCATCACCGCCTTCTCTTCTGGCAGGTTCTGGTTTGTTTGCCCCACTTTCACCAGGAAGTGTAGAATCAAAGTCAACAACTCATGTCCGTTGACTAAGGTAGGGTTGAGCAGGGCCATGGTTTCCTGGGAAAGCAGCTTTATTCTGTAAACTTTTGTCTTGCACTCATGTTAGCCATTACAATTTGATCAACAACTTCTTTCCTGATGAGCTAGAACAGAACATTGGAACCCTTAATAGATACCTCTTCAAGATGCTGTTATTGGTCACTGGATTAAAAAGATTTGTTATTCTGAGTTTAGACATTAATAAAGATACTTGAGATCACTTTCTCAAAATTCAGATCACATGGTTTACTCATAAGGACCAAATTACTTAATTCTTTTCCACTAAATTGGGAGAGAAAAGTAACATACTTTTAATGTTGTTCTTCATTGTAAATAAGAAGAACACGGAAATGGAGCAAGATAAGAGTGGAGTTTCATCCTAAGATGATGGTCTGGCTGCGTCAGTGGACACTGATCTAGACAGGAATGACTCATGCCATTCTTTATGTCCTTGCACAAACATTTATTTGACATCTAATGCATACACTCTGCTAACCGTTTCTACTTTGAGTCTCAAGAGTCAAATGCCACTCTGGAAAAGTTGTGATGTAGAATGGGAAACAAACATTCCTTTAAATTGAGGCCCTAGTCCTGAGTCAGTCCTGATGACACTTTCACACCTTTGCAGCCGGATGAGATTAATTCCTAGAATATTTACTAAGTTAATTTGTGCTGCCTTCTCCATCATTAGTAAGATTGATAATTAGGTTTTTCGCAGGTTCCCTGGGATCTTTATGAAGTTATCTAATTTCTTACAATGGGAAAAATAATTTGAATACAGAAGGAAATGATGGCTGACCTGTTAGCTGCCTTCCTTGCAGAATGAGCCTTTGTCAACATTATCTGTAATCTTAAATATGATTCTGTTTAGGCATCATGTTTAAAAATGATGATTAAAAGTTCTGTAAGTAATGAGAATGCAAATAATCATCATGATTGACATACCAAGTCGAGATATAGTTAAGTTTTTCTTACTAATGCCTTCATTATATATGTTAATAATTGCAGAAGAAAGCTCTGGGGAACCTAATCATTTCATGTGTAAGGCAGTTTACGGTGATACTAAATTGTCTCCCTCTTGTTTTCTATTTTTGCTGTATTATTTTTAATCTTCCTTGCTTTTATATAGCTAACTTTTGTCAGTGAACCCGCTTTCCTTTGTAACTCACCGATAGGAACTTATTAACAAGGCAAGAAGATTGTTAGCTATGTAGGAACACTGAGAGCCTGAGGCTGAGCGGAACTGTAAGGCCTCAACCTCTGAGGACACACTTGAGGCTTTGGCCTATGTATTTTGTGCAGAAATCACCAAAAGATGCTCCTATCTTTTGGAGAGTATCTGTTAGGTGATTAAGATGATCAGCTCACCGTTTGCATTATTTTCTGATGTGCTCTTTTCCATATTATTCCTTTTTAGCTTTCTCTATTTCTTGGCAGTAACCCTACGGTTCAGATAGTCATGATTATCTTCATTTTGTAGAGGAGCTTGTTGAAGTTCATTTTTGTAGAGGAGCTTGTTGAAGTTCATGGCATTTAATTGGCTTGTCTGTGGCTATACAACGGATAGATAATGGGACTAGAATTGAAATCTAAATACTTTTTACTCTAAAGAAGACAGTATGCCCACCATGCCTAGGAAATTCCCCTTCATGTCTACCTCTTACAGCTGTTTTATTATTATCATATAAATGGATTTTTATCCTCCTTTAACGCTGATGGGCATCCCAGGAGTGCACGTTATATTTTTAATTTATCATGTGCTTTTATGGTACTTTGTATATATTTCCATGGATTATATCTGGAAGTTTATAAAAAGGGTTTATGGTTATCCATTAGGGGGAAGATTCTGTAGCTGTTTTTAATGAGATAGTATTTGTCTCCTTGTCTGGGATGTAAGTAGATACTAAATCATTTAGATATACTAGACTGTGCTATTTGGGAGTTTTGCTCCCTTTAATTCCTAATTCCCATCTGCGAAAGGGACTCTCAAGCCATTGAATTGGCAGGTGTGCCGCATGTGATTAATAAAACAAATGGTCCTTGCAGTGCTTTGCCTGGTTCAGAAGACTCAGAGCAAACTGCAGTGTTAGGATGGGATAGAACTCAGAGGCCACTGTGCCATCACTCACGTCCTGGGGTTTGACTCACCAGGCTGCACCTTCCTCTTGCCTCTCATTCCTTTGCTATGTTATTTGTGCAGAATGCTGGTGCAGTCCTTAATAAGCGCTCCAGGCGTCACTCCCCTTACCTCCTCCCTTTGGCACAGGGGCTGGAAAGAAGTGAAGTGACAATCTTGTTTCCCAATTTGAATCAGCATTCCCCTGTCAGTAACAGAGGGGTCTCTGATGACGGTCAATCAGACCCCAAGCTTGATTGTAGATGTACATGTTGTCAGGAAATGTTTTTCTAGAAGCAGCCCTGTAATGGGCTCCTATCTCTGATCTACTTTTCTACCTCCTACGGCGAATTCAGAATGGCCATGGGTTCATTGCAGCTCTTCACATCAAGAATGGATGCTTTTTCCCTTCCCATTGAATCTGGACTGGTCTTGTTACTTGCTTAGAAGAACAGGTGTAGCAGAGATGATGATAAGCTTCTAAGCCTACCCTCCAGAGACAATGTCGCTTTCACTCTTGCCCCTTTGAAGAATGTTACCATCATGTTCTGAAAGTCAGTTCCTTTGCTGAGACAAGTGATCCAGCTGAGAGTTAGCTCCAATGGCCAGACATGCGGATGAGATCACTTTAGACCATCTAGTTGCAATTTAGCCTCCAAATAATTATAGTTACATGAATGTTCCTGGTTGAGACAAGCAGAAGAACCACTCAGCTGAGGCCAGCCCAAATCGCTGAGCTATACATCATGAACAAATAAAAGGGTTGTTATTCTAAGCCACTAATTCATAGGGTAGGAATAGACACCCACCTCGAGTCGTGGGACACAGCAAGCCTCCGTGCCTCTTTTTAAAAGAAAACCTTGGCTCTCTTTTCTAACATATTTCTAACAAATATTTGTTAACTATATTGTAGAGTTAAGCTTGCTGCCCTTGATTCATGGATTCATGGATTTTTGAGGCATAATATATTATTTTTTAAACCTTTGGAAGTGTTTGCTGATCTTTCTGCAGGTACCTTTCCTAAGAATGTTTCTAACATGACTGGTTGTTACTGACAAGTAAGTTTGCTTAGACTGTTTTCGAACGTAGTGACTTACTTACCGCTTGTTAGAGAAGCTTCCCTGAATGTCGTCCTTTTATGTGAGGGGTGACGCCATGTGCCTTTCACCTAAAGCCCCAGAGAGAAGTTGGCTCATGTCTCCAAGTTGCATTTGGCCTTGGTTCACCTCAGTGTGACATTTTGTCAGTTTTCCAGGATTTCATTTACTCCTTATAATTGTATGTTAGTGACTTGTGTTTACTATTTATTTCTTCTGTAAATCAAATCTAGATTGAAGCATTATTTTATTTTGAGACTGGATACACACCTCATTGTATTTAATAATATTCTCATATATGTATCAGATTATAAGAATTTGACGTACCATTATAGACCAGTGCAGGATATAGCCCAGGGCCAGTGTAATAATGATTTTCTAACTTTCTGATTACTATTTATTTACCAATATTATATAATTAAAAATGAATATAGCTGACTTCAATGTTTTTTTTTTTTTTTGCTTTTTGTAAAGAAATATATTTGTGATGGTTCATGGGAATAAATGTCACATTCAGCTGAATATTTTCTTCGTAAGTATTTTGTAATTATAGATTTGAAAGCCTCTCTGTATTATATTAGATATAAAATACTTCATTTAAGTTTTCTTTCTGATACTTTTCTCTATGCTTTTAGAGTTTAATGTAAGGGAATGTGTGTTGTGTTAATTATTTGAAAATTTTAATAATAATTTCTACCAGTAAATTCCCAGATGTGATTCTATCCATTGAATGTGGGAATATGTGTATGTTGCTACACACACAAACAGACACACAGAGACGCACATGTGGTCTGACAATTAAGTTCATGAACTCATCCTAGAATAAGTGTTATATATGTCATTGTTGAATATTACTACAGTTGCCTTCAAAGTACTGCTTTTGGGAAGCTATGCACCAATGCCAGGGATTTACCCCTCAGGGAAATTTTCTGAACCCTTTTTTGGGAATATCCATCAGAGCTATCATGGTATGTCACACAAAACCACACAACAATAATGAACTCTACTCAGCAAGATACCCCCACATGTCAGCACACACATGGCTGTAAGACACCAGTGTACCAGGATTATGAACCCTTACTGAGTTGTTTGTACAGCGCTACCAACATAAGCAAGCAGTGGAAAGTTCACAAACTTAATCGTTAGACCTTGTATGATGATAGCTCTGATGGTCATTCCAGAAAAAGAGTTCAACAATTGCTTTGAAGGGAGGACGAGACGCTGACGTCAGTGCGTAGCTTCCCAAGGGGAGAAGCTTGGAAACCGAGTGCAGTGATGTTGAGCAATGAGTATGTAGCACTTTTTCTGGGATGAGTTTGGGAACTTAGTTGTCAGACCCCTTGTGTGTGTGTGTGTGTGTGTGTGTGTGTGTGTGTGGGTACTACATACAGTGCATAAAAATGCAGTTTCTTTGCACGCTGTGTATCAATGTCTTTAGAGTGGGGCTAATGTTGATGTCTATCCCAAAGGCTTGTTGTGAGGAATAAGTGAAATAATGTATTTCCAGCACTTCCCACATTGGTAAACAGTGAAGTGAAATTACCGTTATTTTATAAATTATATATATGTATTATACATCAAAAATGTGAAAAATCAGTTGTTAGTAAAGGCTAATATATATGTATATATTGTGTGTGTCTATATATATATATATATAGAGAGAGATCATATATATATGTATATAGCACAATTCTCTTTTAAAAATAATAACTGTCTTTGTATTTTATATGTCAGACTTAGTAGATTACCAGCTTGCAAAACTCTTTCTTCTTTACCATGTTGAGATCCAGGACTGAAGGAATCTTCTAAGAAAATATCGAGGCAATACTTTTCTTCACAGATTAATCCAGAGGCTTAATGAATTGAAAGGGGGCTAGCTTACACACCTGGAGTATCTAAACATCATTCAAACTGCTGGGATAATATTTTGAAAGGAACATCTCAAATAATGTGTTAGGACATGGTTAGGAGAACTGATGGTCATTATTTTTGTCGTTTATCTAATAGACGAGACCAGTCCAAGTTGTTTGGGGGTTTGAAGTTATATAATTTTGGAAATCTTTTGAAGAAAAATTAATTTAAAATCATTGGAATGGGCCTGTGTATACACGATTAGCTTTGTGGTAAACCTGCTCCTCTTACCCAGCACATGTTCAATGAATTGAGAAATGAATATCTTTGTTTGTTTGTTTGTTTGGGAAAATTGATCCTTTACTTCTCCAGACTAATTTATACTAACTTTTTTTCTTTTGCCATTTATGCTTATCTCTTTAATGGTGTTATTTGTTTGAATTTTTAAATTGAAAATTAAAGTGACTGCCTAAGTAGCCATATGGGTATATGAGTGTAGTGTTTATTATTTTAATGGGATCAAAATAAAAAGATAAATCAATTTGTGTAAATGATCGGATTTTCCCAGTGATGTTGGGGAAATCATGGTCCTTCTATTCCAAATGTTGTCTATAGCATTACAATTTGAAAACATGGACCAAATAATTTTCTCTAAAGTGTCTATGTTAAAGAAAGCAGCGTCAAAGCCAATTTAAAATCAAGACAGGTCATTTCTTTTCAATAAAGTTTTATTTTTCGAAATACACAGTTGGTTGGAACCATTCATGCATCCTCTCCAGCCGTGGGGGCATCTCCACCCTTGCTATTTCTGAGCTCAGTTACTTGAGCTCTATGCTTTGAAACCAGCTTGAGAAATCCTTTACTAAAGAACACTCCAGGGCTGCTCTGGCTACAGGATTTTAAATCTTTAGTCTCTCGGAGACCACCGCTGAGGTCATAGGCTTATAGTTGGGAACTTCGTCACAGACTTTGTCATATGTGTCTTTGTCAAACAAACGAGGCTGCTGAGCTTGCCCCAAACTTTGCCTTTGGGCCACTCATTCTTTTTGGTCTGGCTCCCAGATTTCTTCGCTAGGTCTTTGTCTTTCTTCACTGACTTTCCAGCACCTTTCTTCTTGTGTTCCTTGGGTGGGATTGTGAAGCTCAGAGGGGGCTGCCACTATAGCAGCCTTGCAAAGATGTCGGACAAAACAAAAGCAAGATAGGAAATGTTGATGAAATAAATATATCAGTCTTGGTACAAAGCGTGTATTCAGGAGGCACTGGTTGAATCAATACATACAGTAATATTTAAATATTGCTTTTGAAATGTGGTTAAAAAGCACTAAAGTTTATATGTAGTTTCATTTTTTATAATTATACATATATTGTTTACATTTTAAGGATAGATTTTGTAATGTTTAGGGATACACAAAATAGAAAAGAATCATCATCTTTGAAAAATAATGTGATATTATTCTGAAATTTTTCTTGTTCTGTGTGTTCCTATATACCTGCTATAAAATACAGTGTTATTTTGGGAACAAGAAGAATCAGCTCTCTCAAACAAAGTCAAAGCACATGATGAAACTTTCTTCTTGGGTGAAGTCATCAGTACTGTGGGATCATCAATGCCTCGTGGAGTGGATCTGTGCAAGCTAACTGTGGCTAGAGTTAGTGCTCACTCTTGCCATATTGGTGCTATCAATAATAATTTAAAGATATACTTTGCTATTGTAAGCCGGAATGTAAATTAACTATATGGCATTCCAAGGAGAAGTTGAGTTCTTCAGGTGAATAATGTGTAAAAGCATGAGACAAATGGGGTGACACCATTGTCCCAAGCTTGTTAGAGCACATGTTCTCTCACCAGCAGATTACACTATGAGCATCTAGAGTTCAGGCTGGAAAATACGGCTGTATCACTTAGAACTCATGTAGTGGCAGGTGGAGAACACCACCCAAATTTTCTCAAGCATCAAAATAGTTTCTTGCTTCACAAAAAAGTACCAGGGCATAGCTTAACTCAGCTTTGGACGAGTTGAAAACCAAGATCTAACCTTCAGCTCGAATTCCTCTCCGTGGATTTCTTTCTTGGGTTTGGAACCTCGGATCTCTGTGGCTTCATGTCATGACAACATGTTATTATGGTCATAACAATACCAAGTGCGAAGGCAGGAGAAAGACGGTGAAAGAGAGGGAGGGAGGAAGAGAGACCCAAATGGAGGTGTGGAGAGAGAGAGAGAGAGAGAGAGAGAGAGAGAGAGGAGAAAGAACCTATTTTATGACGGTTCTAACACAGGCCTTTTAATTGGTTCTTTTCAGTTAATGTTACTTGACTTGTACCATTTTAAATCTCTGAACTTGCTTAGAAGGAATAGGGGCAGGGTTCCCCTTATTTATCCCTCCTCCCCGGCCCCCCTCTTCTCTTTCTATTCCATCCTTCTTTCCTCTTTTTGACCCGGGGCTGGGTTTGAACCCACCACCTCTGGTAAATGGGGCTAACACCCTACTCCTCTGAGCCACAGTGCCGCCCCCTTCTTTCCTTCCTTTCAGAACTATTTTCTATGAGAATCTACTCTTCTCTCTTCCTTATGAAATTTGAGAGCCAATAAAGCTTTAGTATAATTTTACGATTTTGGACTTATAATCAGTGTTTCTTGCTTTAAGATTTCTTAGCAAGTTTCATTACTGTAGGAGGAACAAATTGAAAATTGTCAAGCCACAGTCTTACAGTAAAATCTTTGAAATGAGTAGGCTAATAGATTTTTACTACAAATAAAATTGCATCCATCTGTTTTTTCATTGAGCAGTTAATGCCTGTGATATTTGTATAAGCCAAGCTTTGTTTTATTGTAACAGAACAGTCAGAGGTCATACATGGATACGCATATATCAACACTTTTGCTTAAGCTTATTTTTATCAAATACTAAATCTCTACTAATTTGCATGCTGTATAGTGCACTATTTAAATTTTTCATACTCTAAAAGAAAATTATGAATAAATTCTAAGCTAAAAGGTTGTGGAAATATAATCTTTTATTCACTTTTTGATAAAATACAATGCAGTAAAATTGTAGTAGGGAAAACGATAATGGCTGAATTTAAGTAAAATTTTTCTCAAACTCTTGTAGCCTCTTATTATCTTTGTGAAGCAGAGTCAGACCAATGCTGAATAATTACGGTGGCTTTTGTATTCATTATCATTTATTTTTGAATCTTGTGAGGTACAGAATTCTCCATTGCGATGTCCTCATTTCTAGGAGTCATACTCTTTCTTGATAATGATAAATCCGTATTTCCTTATCAAGTTCCTCTCTAAATTTCTATTATCATTTAATTTTAAGGTTGTAGGGATAATAAGGAGCTCAGTTTTGAATGGGATACGCCATATTTTATATTGTCTTCTGGAGTGGTTTCAGAGCGAGGGGTAATAAGTTCACCTCTGAACTGGGGTGAATGGGGTCAGTCAGAGTCTGCTTCAGCGCAGGGTCAGCTCTGCTATTACAGGTCAGTCTTCTGTCCACCTGAAGGCTCCTTGCTTTTCCTTCAGGTGACAGCAGCCTTGCAGTTATTGAATGAAGAAGCTTCCATTGGACAAATAAAACAGCCAAAATTAACTCCTTTGGGGATTTTGAAAAAAAGATTCTGTGTTTGAGTTCCTACTGAGTGGCATGCCAGAAAGTTATCAGACATACCTGTGTTTCATAGGGAACTGCACCCTAGTGCAGTTACTTGTGTATAAACACTATATTAAGTGATTTTAGCACCAGTTTTAAGAAGACATTTTCTTTTTTCTTTTTTCTTTTTTTTTTTTTTTGAGATGGAGCCTCAAGCTATCCCCCTGAGTAGAGTGCCATGGCTTCACAGCTCAGAGCAACCTCCAACTCTTGGGCTCAAGCGAGTCTCCTGACTCAGCCTCCCCAGTAGCTGGGACCACAGGCACCCGCCACAATGCCTGGCCATTTTTTGGTTGCAGCCATCATTGTTGTTTGGCGGGCCCGGGCTGGGGATTCGAACCCGCCACCTTAGGTGTATGTGGCTGGCGCCTTAGCCACGTGAGCCACAGGTGCCAAGCCAGAAGACATTTTCAGTGTCTTTGCTTTTAAGATGTGTGAAGAAATCAAAACAAAACAAACAAAAAAATCAACATGTGGCCTTCTCTAGTCTGGACTGACAGTGGGTAATATCTACTTGTATTATTATGGTTGAATATTTCATTGCGCTGGTCAGGCTTGTTAAAGTCTCATACATTCTTTAATTTTTAACTTCAAAATAGAGGGGATGAGGATCTGAAAGTTTCCTTTTCGTAATAAATTTTTGGCTGGAGTACTGTAACATTTATTAATGAATAATGATCACATCACAACTCAGCGCTCCATTTCGGAGGAAGTTGGTGGCAGATGGTGAAGAAAATAATGCAGTGTGGTTCGCCGGTGTTCCTGCCTCTCTGGTGTAATGTGACTAGGTTAGGCCATTACCTGTGCTCCTGGATTGTCAAGAAGGAAATGGTTCTTGGGTCTCGGCATGTAAGATAGTTTGATGGCAAATACCTTGAGCTTCGAATACCAGATTTTGAAATAACCTTTGTCCTTTACTGCTATCTGGGAAACACATAATGCATTGATTTTACTGGATACAAATAATTTAGCGTATTTTAATCTTTTAAGTATAACCCAAGACGTGGTACTTTTAATCATTTTTAGTCAAAGTGGATTGAAATTTGAATGGCTGGTTAATTTTTCTGGAGTTAATCCTTTTGTGGAAGTATCATTGCTATTATTTAATTAAAATCAGCAATAGGTTGCTCTCTGAGCAGGGAGGGTATACTGTAATGGAATAATTGATCATTTGTAACCTCTTCAAATGATTCTTCAAAGGGGAAAATCATTGAGCTGGAAGGTTCTCAGCAAAAATAGAATAAAGCAACAGATACAAAAATAGTGCCCCCTTCCCTGTCTTTTTCAATTTGAGTAGAGTGTTTATTGTAGGATTCTGCATGGAATCTGCAAAGTGGTCTAAAGACTTCCTTTTCATTGAGATAAAGCCTAGATTTTTGGAATGTAACCAGTGATGTCACTAAAGTGACATTTTGATTAAGCAGTGTTGAATTATAAAATACCATTACTCTGTGCCCATGTTGGCAACCTTGACTGAAGTACAGAGCCTGACCAAACCAACAGTAGCAGCTGAGAAGAAGCAAAGAAACAAAAAACGGAATCATGCTGTCCTTTTTCATCGGTCCCCTAGCCCTTCCCACAAGTGTGTGTGCGCCACCATCTAATTCAAGGATGTTTTCATTATCCCCAAAGAAACTCCATATCCAGGGGCAGCGCCTGTGGTTCAGTGGGTAGGGTGCTGGCCCCATATACCGAGGGTGGCGGGTTCAAACCCAGCCCTGGTCAAACTGCAACAAAAAAATAGCTGGGTGTTGTGGTGGGCACCTGTAGTCCCAGCTATTCGGGAGGCTGAGGCAAGAGAATTACCTAAGCCCAGGAGTTGGAAGTTGCTGTGAGCTTTGACACCATGGTACTCTACTGAGGGCAATAAAGTGAGACTATGTCTTTACAAAGAAAAAAAAAAGAAAAGAAAATAAACCTCATATTCATTAGCACTCATTCCCTATTAACCCCTCTTAGGAGATTAATTTGTAAGAAACAAACAATAAGCAAAAGAAAAACAAAATATACAAAAAAAATCCTTAAAAACATCATTTTCCCAAGGGCTGTCTTATTTTTCAGATAACTAGACCAATGTCTTTGAAGTATCCTTCCTAATATTTTTTTTCATCTGTGAATGGGTTTAATTTTGCCAGACCCTTGTTTATCAGCAGCTATGAGTCTGATCTAACATTATCCAACATTATTTCCCTTGACTTCAGAAAATCCTAATTTTTATAAATGATGTTCAGTTTCATGTTACTTATGGGCATATGTTGTATTTGTAACACAAAAGTGATCATTAGAGAATTGAAGATTCAGCCATCTCTATATAAATGTATCTGTCCCATTTATCTATTCTGCTGTTAAGTGGAGAGATATTTGAAAGGTAGAAATTGCATACATAATTAGTTCACTACTGAATATGCCATTTTTTTTATTGCTTTAAGCACTCGTATATTATCAAAGACTTGAGTAAAGAATACTGAGAGCCCATTCTATGTCACTTGAAATTATATACGTACTTTCTCTCTCAACAGAGAAACAATGAAATGTACTTACATTTTCCATTTGTGCAATTTATGATTGAGGGTATTGTATAATAGAAATTGATTCTATTGATTGCAGATAAGGAAATTAACATTTCCTGTGTATGTATCATTCTAGTTTTTAGGTGGCATTTGATAAGTAATTTCAAAGTTGCTCAGTTAATTCCCTTTTTTGTTTTTCACCACTGCTTCTGTTAACAATTGGCTATAAATTCTGGGTAGAGACTGTTCTATAGGGTGAAGCTAATCCGATCTTGCAACTGTGCGTTCCTGAATCTTAACTATAAGTTTAAGTTTCTTTTGCCCCTCAGTTCCTTTTAAGACTGTCTTCACTGTTTCTCAGTAAGCCATAGCGAACTCACTTATCAGAGTAGATGAAGGGAAAGATTCTTCTCTGTAGGCTGGCCGCCGCCTTCTTCTGTCGTCAGGTTTTGTATCTTTAACTCATTGATTCATTCATTTAACAAATATTTATTGACAAAACTCTTTGTATGGTAGAAATAATGGTGGGATCTAAAGACTCAGCAGTAAACAAGAGAAATGTGGTTGTTGCCCTTGTTAAATATACAGGTTAGGAGGGATGAGATTCTCAGAAAATCACGGATTCAATGAAGCAAGCACCAGTTTTAGCATTAAAGGTAGAGATCGGCTTTGTAGAGCTGAGGGCTGTTAGGATACAGGAAGTGTCGTGGGCTGGGGCAATAAGGAAGGAAGGAAGGTCCCATCCTCCGGGCTCATGATCTGGATCTACTGTTCAGCCCACATTACACCTAGTTCAAAGATGGTGAGTGGTAGACTCACTCCTTCTCTGAGAGCTGCCATTCTGACTGTTGAACATTCTCATTTAGTGTGTAAAGTATTAAAGTTAAATCAGTAGGCTACACTCATCACCAACTGTCTTTTTAATAATAGATATTTGTAGATCTTTAAAGACGTTAAAGATGTCTGTCTCTCTATCTGCAGAAAATTCTTTGTGCAGTTATTCATGAGGTCTGGGGCTTTTCCTACTTTTTGTTTCATTTTGATGAGGTGGCCTGCTACTGCTCAAGTGCTGGTTTGAGAATGGGTCTGAAGAATATTCTTTATTAGAAAACCCTATTGTTCTGTGGGTGTTTCTTGTGTTATTTTACCCCCTCAGATAACGTTCCAACAATAGGAGCCTGGGGTTTTACTGGCTGACCAACTTTGTGCTCATTTATTTGTGGGCTTTCTTCCGTGTTGCTTTTTGGCTGTGGAAGAGTTTTCTGTTGCTTACTTGTAAAATAATTGCACCGTTTTACATCAACTCAGTCTCTTCAACACATTCCAAGATTCCCGCACTTTGCTTATGTTAGACACATACCATGCTGTTGCTCTGAATGGAATTTCCTCATTGGATGGTGGGTACAGCTGAAACAAAACATTAATATTCTATTTGGAGTTTTCTAAACTTACTAAACTGTTACATTTTATGGTTTCTTTGCTTCTGCTTTTCTGTCTACTAACATATCATTTTCCCTATCATCCCCTAAGTAGTTATTTAACAGAATTTTTATAATCTCCTTTTGGGGAAGGCTTCCTTCAATGTTGAGGCTAGAATCACGCATTTTTTTTTTCTGTACTAATCTCAAATCATATATACTGGGGAGGCCACAGGTAGGTTTCAGTGTTTCTGGCAGAATATTTTTACAAGTTGCAGAGAGATTCAGTCCCAGGATCCCTATTCTTCTTTTTTTTTTTTTTTTTGAGACAGAGTCTTACTTTTTCTCCCTTGGTAGGGTGCCGTGGTATGTCAGAGTCATAGCAACCTCAAACTTTTGGTCAAGTGACCCTCTTGCCCCGACTTCCCAAGTAGCAGGGACTTAACAGGTACCCACCACAATGCCTGGCTATTTTTAGACAGGGTCTCGCTCCTGCTCAGGTTGGTCTCAAACTCCTGAGCTCAGGCAATCCACCCGCCTTGGCCTCCCAGAGTTCTGAGATTACAGATGCTGAGCCAAGCCTCTATATATTCATTTTGAAATTTATTTTTTATTTCTGTTAAAATATACATAGACAATTTACCATCTTTGTTATTTTCAAGTGCATAGTTGAGTGGTAATAAATCACTGTCTTTTTTAAACTGCACACAAACTTTATGGACACCCTGTATATCTATATTCTTTCTTTTACCATTTATCTTCCACTCTCTCTTCCTTTCACATCCTCCAGTAACCACCAGCGTACTCTTTGCCTTCCTGAGAGCTGCCTTTGGCTCCCACATGTCCGTGAGACCATGTGATGTCTGTCTTATGGTGACTGGCTTACTTCACATACTGACTGCAGTTCCAGCCATGTAGCTATAAGGAACGGGACTTCATTCTTTTCTATGGTGAATAATTTTTCATGGTGGATATATATATATACATCTATATATGTCACATTTTCTTTTCCATTCATCTTTTCATGGTTATTTAGGTTGATTCCGTAGAGTTATAATAAACACGGGAGTACAGATATTTCTTTGATATACGGATTTCCTTTCCTTTAGATATGCAATGTCCATCACGTTCATAGTCATCTATTTGAAATTACACATGAACGCGATGGACACCCTGTGCACCCAGGAGTGGAACTGCCGGATCGTACGGTAGCAGTAACTTCAGTTTATGGAGCACCTTGACACTGTTCTCTGCAGTGGCTGGTACCAGTTTGCTTCCCTGCCAACAGCGTGTGAGTGCTCACTTTCTCCGTAACTTGCCAGCGTTCATCCTGCTTGTTTGATGCGTATTCACACGAGCCATTTGAACCAGGGCAGGGGGATGCTCCAGTGTGGTTTTGGGTTGCATTTATGTGATGCTTGGTGATTCCGAGCATTATTTCATATGCCTGTTGGCCATTTGCATGTCTTCTTTGGAGAAGTAGTTCGTGTAGAATTTTTGCTCCTTTTTAATTAGATCACTAGTTTTCTGCTATAGCCTTGTTTGATGGGCAGGTATTTTTCTGAGAATTTTGCTTTTCCATGCAGGGGTCATTCTGCATCACAACATTCTTTCATCATAGTACTTATATATTATATTTAATCTTGTTAATCTTTTTTCCACATATACGTACTATTAGACAGATGCTAATGTCTTTAAGGGTGTGTTATATTTAATATTTATTATTTATCCTAATGCCTAGAATAGTGTTTGAAATGTTATCCAAATGAATTGCTTGATTATATGTATGAGGATTAATTATGATATCAAACACAGACAACAGTTTTCTCAGAGATTTTCCATGGCTAATTGGTAATTAAATGAAATATTTGCTGCAGAGTCACATTGGTAGAACTTTCCTCAGTAAAGAGCTACTTGGGGGAGAAGTAGGAAGGGAAAAACATTCCTAAATTAAATGAGTTTAAAGCAATGACATCTTTCATATATGTAGTTATCTTTCTGAATTGGCTTCTGGATCATGTGAATTCAGTAAATACTATTAAAACATATTGATTGAAAAGTATAAATTGAGGTATTAATGCTTTGCAGGGATTTCTAAAGGCCACTTTTGAGAGAAGCGTGGCCTACAAGAACAGATCATTTTCATGCATTATATAAAAATATATATATTATTTACTTAGAATCCAGAGATGATAATTCCATGTAGTATATTACATACTATAAATCACTTATTTGCTGTTAATATAGATGTATATTAATAAAACATTGAAAGAACCTCATTTCTTTCAGAGCATTGGAATTTAGCGTTAGATACTTCTGAGCGGACATAAATGGGAAGAGATATGACAGTAAGCTATCTTACTCATGTAAGATATACCCCGGCTTCAATCATGTGGCACAAATTACTCTGATTTTTTTTTTTTTTGGTCGCTTTTAAGTCATTTATGTCAAATTAGATACATTTTATATTCTTGAGAGTTTCCCTTTGATTTCCCTTTGCGTTTGTTCCTTCCCATTTTGCTGTGGTGTGTCTTTTATAGTAAAGAAATTTCCTTTTGATTCACTGACTTTAGCTGGAAGACTTACAAATTATAATCTGTAGATCTTTTCTGATTTATCAAATGCTGGGGTGAATCAGTCTGGAATGGCTTATATAAAGCCCTGGACTCTCACAGTCTTCCCTCTTTTTTTTTTTTGCAGTTTTTGGCCGGGGCTGGGTTTGAACCCACCACCTCCGGCATATGGGGCTGGCGCCCCACTCCTTTGAGCCACAGGCACTGCCCAGTCTTCCCTCTTTCAATCCTTACTATATATCCCTGCGAGATAAATCTTCCTAAAAGTGCTTCACTCATGTGATTCCCATACTCAGAAACCTGTAGGGAGCCCCCATTGCTTATTACATTAATTTCAGATGTGCTCTCTGACATTCAGGGCCCCCCAAACTCCAATATAATCCAGCTCCTCATCTCATCTACTTGGAACTGTTCACAACAAAGAACCTGCCTTCATTTGGCTTAAACAGACTCTATTTTCTCTTACTCAGTGTCATTTCCTGGGCTTGTTCTCTTCAGAACAGTTTCTCTTGTATAACGTCTTACTATTTAAATTCAGCCGGTCCTTCAGAGCTCATCTCAGACAACCCCATCTGTCAGAAGGTTTTGCTAATTCATTTATTTAACAAATATTTGTCTTCCAGGCAGTAGGGAAGGGTATTGTGGGAAAAAAAAAGACAGAGATTCTAATTATTTGCACTTACTTTTTAGGTAAGGGATATAGGAATTAAATGAGAAAGAAATAGATAAGATAAACAATACAATATAAATACATTAAGTATATAAAATACTATGTGCTATGGAGGAATGTAGTGAGAGTGAGCTAGGAAGTGTGGCGTTGAAGAGCGCTGACGTTCTACTGAGGGGAATTAGAAACATGTCCTCCCAAACGAGGAGACTTTTTCAAAGACAGACAACTGAAAGGGAGAATAAGTCGTGAAGATAGTCCAGGAGAAGAACAAAGTCTGAAGGAAGAGTTCAAGAACCCGGGGCAGAAGCGAGCTTGGTGCCGTTATAAAATAGCCGACGGGCCTTGGAGAAGTGAATGAGCCGGGCAGTGACTGAAGATGTCTGATGGGAGTCAAGTTCACCTGCCAATCTAACAACTTTGGCTTTCAACATGAACGTGATGAGAAGCCAGAACGGGTTTTTAGCAGAGACGTGACCTTTGAATAGAAGGGAAGGACGCAAAGGAGACTCAGGGAGGACAGACGGCTGTGCTGACTAAGATTTGGGGATGAGTGGAACCAGGTTCTGGTGTAGGAACTAATGACGTTCAGGGAAAGTTTTGTAAAGTAAGAAAAGTATATTTAAATGTAGGTAAGAATCCACAAAGAAAAAGCATCAGTAGCATTTGGGGAACTATTTCTTCATCTTAAAAACCATTGCTTGTTATTACATCAGATTTCTGTGCCAGGTTCTTTACCACGTTCTCTATTTCCCACGATCATACTTATCTATTGCATTTAAATCTAGTTTATCTTTCTTTCCACATATACTATACGTAACATTAGACAGATGATAATGTTTTTAAGGATGTGTTGTATTTCATATTTATTTGTTTTTTATCCTATGCCTAGACTAGTGTTTGAAATGTTATCAAAATTAATCACTCGATTATATGTAAAAGGATTAATTATATAAAACTCAGATAATCGTTTTCTAAGAGATTTTCCGTTAGCTCATTGATAATTAAATGCAATATTTAAACCGTATGTTAATCCTATGAAGTACAGGTGTTGTTACATTTTTATAGATGGGGAATTTGTGATACAGAGAGGTTGAGATCTTTTTCTAAATGTATATTTATCTATCTATTTCAGATTAATATATGGGTATAAAGGATTAGGTTCCCTGTGTTCTTTGTATAAAACAAAAGAAATGGCTGGGAATAAATATACCAGACTGTTAATAGTGGTAAAATAAAATAATAGAGGATTTTTTTGACTTTCATATTTATCTGCCTCTGTTTTAAGAACAGATATTTATTTTACCTTATTTAACTTTATTTATTTTAAAATTATTTTGATAAAGATATTAATTTTACAATATGAAAATTAAGTATGGAAATCATGAATTTCACTTTACTATTATTATTTTTAGAGACAGAGTTTCACTTTGTCACCCTCGGTAGAGTGCTGTGACATCACAGCTCACAGCAACCTCCAGCTCTTGGGTTTAGGAGATTCTTTTGCCTCAGCCTTCCGAGTAGGTGGGACCACAGGCGCCCACCACAATGCCAGGATATTTTTTGTTGTAGTTTGTCCGGGGCCAGGTTTGAATCCACCACCCTCAGTATATGGGGCTGGCACCCTACTCACTGAGCCACAGGCGCCGCCCCACTTTACTATTTTATAGTTGACAAAGTATAGGATTTGAGGCAGCCCTCATTTCAAGTTCTGTCACCTCAGGCAAGTAATTTAGCCTTCATGAACCTCACTGTGTTAATCTGTAAACTAAAATCCCAAGTTTTTAAGCTTAGTTCAGGATTCAGATGGATAACAAAATGACTGTTTTAGACACAATGCCTGTTACATTATAAGGCATAATAATGGTAGATGTCCACATTATATAAATGCTCAGATTAGTTTACTGAAGAGATAAGACAAAATGTATAGTATTATAGTATATAATAGAAATAGCTGAGTATTATAACTAGAAAATTACTATAAAAGTAAATTTCAACTACTAACTTTGCTTAGTGTCATAATTTCTCTATTCCCCAATATGGTAGAACCTCTGTGAGTTAACCACCCAAGAGACTCTAACAAACTGGTCGACTTACAGAGGTGCTCAATAAGGAACTAGGCCTCCTGTTCTGATAGGTACATGTGGTCACAGATGTGGTTCTGATAGGTACGTGTTTCACAGATCATGTCTGGTCTGTGAAATTACGTCAACTTAAGGAGGTGGTCAGTGCAGGGAGGTGGTCGACTATGGAGGTTCTACTGTATTATGACAGAATGGCATTTATTTTCTCTTTATTTCATAATTTGTATTCATTTTTTTCACTTATAAAATGTCTTGCCAGATATGTATAAATATGTTTGAATAATTATAAATAATCAATGCAGAATTACTTTTACATACTGTCTTAACGTGGGCCAATATTGTTTAGTGGAAAATTCCACAGACATCAGTTACAAACAGACTTGATGCCAGTGGCTGTTTTGTCTCAATGCAAGTTTTAGGATCAGGTCCAATTCCATAAAAATCATTGTAATTATAGCATTATGTGCAATAATGTTATAAGTCTAAATTGTTCTTTTACTCAGTTATATTTTTTAAAACACCAGGCACAATTTTTTCTGTAATTTTTGTTGTCTTCTCTAGTTAAGAAATTTAAAAAAAAAATCATAAAACAAAATTAGATTTTGTTATGTGCACAAAATACCATAGACCCTACCTTCTGAATACACAAATGTACGTATCTAGGTTTTCCCTGTCTTACCCCTAAGACTCAGTTGCATTTTTTTCCTAGTAAAGTGATTGACTAGAAAATAATGCAGTCTTTTGCAATATATTTGAAATACCATCAGTCCTTCTAAATTATTATCGTATGATTTATATTGTCTGTGTTTGCTTTGTATCTATACTCTGTTATCTCTGTTGCCTTTCATGTTTCTTCAAGGTCACAGAATACTTTACAGGACAGGAACTGTTAAAAATGAATCAATGTGTGTATGTGTATATATGTCATAAGATATGTGTGTGTATATATCTCACAGAATTTTTTTTGTGGTAAGACATTTACTTTTCACTCTTAGTTGTTTAGAAATATACCCTTGCATTGTGCACATTAGTTGAGATCCCATCATACGACATATATACACATACACACACAGAGAATCCTTACTTTATAAAGGGGCTATACCCTGATATGCTCATGGTAAGCTGAAAACCTCCTGTCAGTAATGCATTTAATACTTCAATAAACCTATCATAAACTTGAAAGGAAAAAAGAATAAATCTCGATGCTATTTAATGGGTCTCACTACAACCACATAAAACTGAGTTTTGTGTGTGAAGGGTGTTCGTCGTCATGAGTTCTACTGCACCTACTCAGCTACAGACCAGGATGGATCACCAGGGATCCTATCTTTTCTTAAATTAGATCTTTCAGCATCTCCTTCTGTATCGGAAGTCATACTTATTTTTGAATTGTACCCCCCAAATGTCTCTCAGTTGGTAAGTTCTTCTAGTAGTGGAATCATCCTGAGATGTCCTTTTGTCCTTTGTCCCCATGGAGTTTCTTGAAGTTCAAAAAGTAATAAAGGCAAACAGGTTCGTAGGGAGAAATAATATACTCTACAGTGCTCTTTGCTGCCTGAGATCTTCGTACATCAAGAGTGGAACCGAACAGTAGACAAATGTAATTTGGTAGGCCAAGAAGAATTTTGTAGTTCTTCTGATACTCTTATCTGTTTAGGTATAAATCCTGAATTTTTGAAATATGAAATGTTTCTCTTGGGTATGGTACATCTATAGATGGACGGGAAGACTGTGTGTTCTCATATATACTAAAGACACTGCTTAAATTGGTTCAAAGTGATCTGATTTCTTTTAAACTGTGTGATTCAGGTATGTTTTCATTTTTATAAGTTTTAGTTCTGATTCCCTTTTAACACTGAAAATTATTTGAAAGTGAGTTTTTTCTTTCATTTTCTATACATAATGCATCAGAATGCTTCAGAATTCTATTTTAATGTGTCATGTGAGAAACGCATTATTACGGCCCTTTAAGAAAAAATTCCCCAAC
>NW_003852449.1:10731239-10733702 GCF_000181295.1 Otolemur garnettii | reverse complement strand
TAGTCTTTGAGGATTCTCCTTACTTTCCAAAGAGGCTGTGTGAGTTTGAAGTCCCACCAACAATGTAAAAGTGTTCTCCTCTCTCCACATCCACACCAGCATCAGAGAAACGCAAATCAAAACCATCTTGAGGTATCACCTAACCTTACTAAGATTAGCTGTGATCTCCACGGTTGTGAGGCATCTTTAGCACCGTATGGCAGGAGCAGATTTCATGTCAGCTCAGCACCTTGAACAGCTCCTTTCTGCCCTTGGGCTCTGCTGCAGGTACCTACTTTTGTTTTTTCTTACAAGCTTAAATTTACCTGAAAAACTCCTTCCAGATTTTGCTTCAAATTTATATTTTGTTTTGTATTTATTCTATTTAATATAAAACATTCTCTTATTTCCAAATTCATCTTACCAGTTATAGTAACACCGGACCCCCTTTGCTATTGGTGTTTGTGACTGGACCAGCTCTACTCACATGGCTCACACGCTAACCACATGCTATATGAGGATGTCCCATCCACAGGGGTGCCAGGACCTGGGCTTCTATGCTCAGTTCACAGAAATGATGTGACCCTGAGGACTCCAGCACCTCTGGGATTTCTGCTGTTGATAGTGAGAACTTTGCTCATGTCACTGTGTTTTAGTGTTATACTACCTACAGCTTGTTTCTCATAATTGAATGCCAGAAGGTTAGACACCCAGGTTGGCCCTACCAAGCGCTGTGATATTACCCTTAGAATGCCATGGGGGCATCTCCATAATAGTCAATTCTACAGTTGTCAGAGGGGCAGCCCAAGGAATTCCTGCACATCAGCCCTCCACATTTTTGCTTAAATTAATGTTTGGAGAATGAGTAATGAGAACAATTTAGTGAAGCAATATAGACAGTGTACATGTCATTTAATATTCAAATTCACTTATCTTGCTAAGTGAGCAAAAGATATTAAGACTATCTGGCACCTACTGATTTCTAGTTTGCAATTCTCCTTCTTTTAGGTGTCAGTCCTCCTTACCCAAATACTTATTTTATAAATGAAAAATCTTAGTTCTTTAAAAAAGTTCTAACCAGTCTCAATTAATAGAAGCTAGGGTGAAAATTAATGTAGCCTAAATTATATAAGTCAGCAGATGGTTTTATAATGACATAGACTAAAATACCCAATGAATAATCACATATAAATTTAAATTTTATAATGTTTAGAAATAATGATCATTAAATATGTTAACATACATTAAAATTCTTAGAGTCTTTAAAATATGATTCTGAAAATACATTGTCATTGATTAAATAAGTGGTTGTGTCTCAATTACAGACAGAAATAATTTGTATACCTTTTTGGCATTTCTTAGAAACCTCTATGTTATTTTATTTAATTCTTAGAAAAATGCTGGGAGGTAGGAAAAGTTGGTATCATTATCTTCTAGTAGAAATAAATTTGTTCAATAAAATGTATTTTAAAACTGTTAGAAATGGAACTAGACTCTTCTGACTTCTAGTATTATTTTGGTCTCTATTGAAATGCTGAAATATTCCTTTTTTCCCCCCTAAGAATAGCGCTCTTAAACATTTTCTCATTAGCAAGAATCAATTATAGCTCTGTTTTTCGCCAGATATCTTGCAGGACACTAAGAACCCAGCAGTAATAAGATGGTTTTTGTCCTCAAAAAATGGACAGTCTGGTAAATACTTCTTAAAGTCCATGTCATACACCAATCTGGAAATCATAGACACAAGAGATAATTTGTCTTTTAACTATAATATGATGCAGTCTTATTTTTTTCCTTAAAATATTACTAATTGAGGAAAGAGAAGCTCGTGAGTGCAGACCCACTTGCTTTATCTGCAGGGCTGAGTGGATGGTCAGTCTCCCAGGAGCTAGAAATAGGGATCCCATCATTGCCTGTTGTTGACTTGATGTGCAGCTCTGAGAATATCATCAACCTGTTCAGTGCTAAGTTCTTTCATTGGTAAAATGATCCTCGTAAAACTTGACCCATCTATCTCACAGGATTGACATGAGGGGAAAAATGTGTTGTTTTACAGGTAAAATGGGAATTGAAGAGTGTAGGAGGACTGAACAGACACAAGGGTAGTGGTGTTTAATTTTGGACTGTGTGAAGAGATTGCTATGAAATAAATAGTGTTACTATGCATAATAAAATTGCTGCATTGATGATATCCAGCACATTTTTAAATTGGGGAATGGCAATTTGGGTTTTGAATTGGGATCGGGCATATCCCTAGGACCACAGGTAAAGGTAAACCGAGTAATAGATATCGGAGCTGAAGGCACGTTTCATGTTCTCTCTGAACTCCCCAACATTCCAGATGAGCTTTGTCAATACAGGCTCACAGGCTAAGGTAGATGAAATGGCTTTGGCTTAAGCTCTTTATAAATGTAAAAATGCATTTTAATGCCAGACGGAGGGGTAAGTTACTGTTAGAAACCTACAATAATTCCCAAATTTTAG
>NW_003852449.1:10725720-10730926 GCF_000181295.1 Otolemur garnettii | reverse complement strand
AAAAAAAAACCTGAAAATGTGTTCACAGCACCCTTTAATTGTTTCTATCATGGCCTTTATTATTTTACATTGCACTTGTATCTTTGAAGAAGCGACACAGCAAAGATTACAATACCGTGGCAGCAGTCACGTGGAGTCTTCATAAAAAATGAAGTACCTTCAGCATTTGCAGAAGTAGGTCATTTCATTCTTAATTAAATTTATATATCATAGTCCATGATTAGCCTGTATTTGGATATTAGGTAGGTCCAAATGTTCCTTATTGTCAAAGCTGTTGTACGACCACCTGCCAGGTAGAATAGAAAACTAGTCTCAACTTAAAAGATCATCCTAGAAGTTTCTTTCTCAGATTTCATTGCCGTTTATCGTGTATTTTACAGGTTTGCAACCCGCCTCTGCCTTGCATGCTGCTAGGATTCTCTATCCAAATGGCTTAACTTTATATTGACTTGCTTATATCAGAAAAACACACACACACACACACACACAAAATTTCAAGTCTACGTAGTCCCTGTGAATTCTATGTGGGACTCCCTGGTCTTAGCATTTCAATGATGAATATTTGAAGAAAAGACACACAGAATTTTATGTTTTTCAAAGATACAGGATGGTTCCACAATGACGGATCTTCACACTCTCTCAAGTGCATGAAGTGTGTGCAGATACTCCCCTCTCATTGTAAAACCACAGTACAGAGCCATAGTTGATCATTCCTGGAGACAGGCCGATCTCTTTCGGGGTCATTTGGAAACATTCTTCTGAAGGCCTGAGAAGAACCTTCATATGATCCCCTTGGATGGATCATATGAAGTATTAACAGGATATCCAGGTGATAATCGGAGCACTCTACAGAAGCGGGGGATGCATTTGCTTGTGAATTACATGAAATGGATGAATGAAATCAATTTGTATTTCTCTTTAATCAACATTAACAAAAAATTATACCATTGTGATTAATGATTGGTTGACTAATATTTTGGTCAATTGAAGTTGCAAATTGTAGTTATTTTGTGATAATATATTTTTCAATGTTCCAAAACACTCTTACTATGGGAACAGCTTATTTTCTCCTTGCAATTTAGCATCAGTACTTTTAGCATGGAATGGCAATGGCTTTCCTATAAATTTCTATACAGATATTTGCAGTTTGCTTGGGGGAAATGTCAACATGAAAATGAACATCCAATTGCTCTTTAAATTCCACAAGGATATTGCCAAAGCCCAGTGATGAGCTAAGTGAAATATTGACATAGTTCATTGTGGCTTGATAATATCCTTATGATTAAGATTTAAAAGATTCTGAAAGGTGAAGGGTAATTGTATTGCTTTTGAAAGGTGAAGGGTAATTGCACATCAGAAGGTGAAGATGTGAAACATTAGTCACACAAATCAACCGCCTTCCCTTTGTTTTCCTAGTGCAAAATGTTTTTCCTTGTTGAAAAGGAGTGCGTCAGCATAAAAGCCTCTTGAGCAAGAAAAATGTCTATTGATCACCATTGAGTGCATTTCTGTACTACCTTGAAGTTATTTTCCCTACACCATGTTCTGTTTCCGACACTAGATTCCTTTCATGTGTTACTTATTGATTTACAGATTTGGAGAGATGGAAAAATAATTTTCATTGCATAAAACACATGTAAGACCTTGTCATACCATTTTGAATTTGCAGCTTTAGGAAAACATTACACACATTATACTCAATTTAAGAGTTAACAGATGACCAAACTTAACTGTTTTGTATACTTTTATCCTCCAACAATGTGCCGGAATGGATATGCGTGCTGAATCATCGATATGACCATGAAGTAAAACCCGGTTAGGAAACATGTAGAGAAAATAGATTCTAGAGGGAAAGGTTGTTGTTATAACATGAATTCTAGTTTTTCTCAGATTTACCATATCATCCCTTTGCGTTTCACAGTTTCCATTTGGAAAATGGTGATAACTTTAGTCCTCATCTTGCTCAATGGATGTTACAAAAACAGAGGAGGCTGCATATATAAATAGTTAGAAGAGCTTTCAAAGAAAGTTGCTTTTGCAGATTGAGGCGGTGTGGGTGCTGTAGGTCAAATCTCCTGAACAAGGTGGCGCTACCTCACTGTTACTAAGTTTCTTTCATTCTAAGGGCAAAGCAGGCTGTCTGCCAGGGAGTATCATGCAGAACTGGCAGAGATTCTGGTTCCTGAGCTCTGTCTCTCCCTTCTGCCTTCCTCATGCCCTGGATCAAAGGAAGACAGCCTGGGATTGGTAGAAAGACAGTTTACTTCCTAATTAATACACCTCCACTTGCTACTTCTCATCTCTCTCTCTTTCTCTTTTCTTAACATCTTGAATTCTGTAGTAAAGGGTAAGGAGAAGACACTGCTGTTTTACATCAAATTGTATGTACTATGACACTGATGTTTTCAGTGCTAAAGATGAGAGATGCATGGTTAGCTAGATTAAAGCACCAGTATTTAAATGCAAATAATTTGTTATACTTGTATAATATGACTTCATACTTCATTGCCACAACTTATGCCATATATCTGAGCAGAAGTAATAAGGAAGGATTAAGAGCTTTACATAATCAGTGTGAGACAGTCCCACTGAATGCAGTATTAAAAATATATCTTAAGTAATTTCTAATTCAAGAGCAAAATACACTATTTGGGGAAATCGTGTATTTTTGACTCCCCAGATATTTTGTGGGTAAGCTAATTAAAGATTCCACAGGTATCAAATATGCAAATCCTTCATAAAATAAATCAAGAGAAGAAGGTATTGATAGAAATTGAAAAACATTCTTCATTGCATTATATTTTTTTCAGAACAGTTTGAATAAATAAACATGGCTTGATGAAACAAAGACAAACTAAATAATCAAAACCAATGGAAATTTGAATACATATCAGTATAATTAAAGCAAAAGATAGACAGACATACATGTATACAGGATGCCGTGAAAATATTAAGGTGGGAAAATTTGGAATGTTTTATTCTTTCTGGAGGTATTTTGGGACAAACCCCCCCCCCACACACACACACATACACACATGTGTTCCACACACAAAACATGTATGTTAGTTTCTAAATGTTCTGGTGTATTTGAAAATCAATTGTCTTTACGTGATGAGTTAGTTCCGGAACTACCTCCAGTAGCGCCCCATTGTTCACTAACAAATGGTGAATTTTATAATGTGATTTCACATTCCTCCTTACTTTTCTTTCCTGGGCATAGGCTCTCCGTCCCCACTACCATCACACACACACACACACACACACGCACACGCAGCCTAGTTATTATTGATGCTACAGTCTCAATGTGAGTCCCTTACTGAGAAAGGACCCCCCTACTCAGAACCACTGTGGCCAAGGCCCAGTTTAATAATTGCCATGTCTGACATGTGGTGATGTAACAGTAAGTTACTATTGTTGAAAAATGAAAAGAAAAGTAATTAGATGGCTTTTCCTTTTTGAAGTCACTTTTGAAAACAAATGTGATGTTTTGTTTCTGATACTATTCATGGTTTCTTTATTTTATAAGCATCTGATAGTTTTAGGGCTAATAGATACTCTGAGATCTGGAAGGTTCTGTAAAATGATTGTAACAAGCATTGACAATTGAGATACTTCATGTGTGAATTAGAGATTCCCAGTGGACTTAACATCATGCATATTTACAACACACATGCAGGAGGACTCCAAGTATTAGAAGTGGGTCATTGGTCTCTTCAATAATGTCTTACATTATTTCTTGTTTGTTTGTTTATTTATTTTTGAGACAGAGTCTCACTTTGTTGCTGTAGGCTGGAGTGTCCTGGCATCAGCCTACCTCACAGCAACCTCAAAATCCTGGTTTCAATTGATTCTCCCTCCTACAGGCACCCGCCATAATGCCTGACTCATTTTACTAGTTTTAATAGTGATGACAAGGGTGGGGGAAGAGTCTTCATCTTCCTCAGACTGGTATTAAACTCCTGTGCTCCAGCGATCCTCCCACTTTACCCTCCCAGAATCCTGGGAGAATCCTGGCTAAAGACATGTGTCTATCTTCTACAAAGAACTGAGGTCAGAGAATCTTAAAAATGAGAAGGGAGAAAATTTCAAGGATCGTCTTTGACATTCCAAATTAAAGTTTCTTTTTTTTTATGGTCTTCTAAAAGTAGCTATCTCTCTCTCTGTCTCCTTTTTTTTGATAGAACAACCACAGTAAGGTAATTACAGTGTAATGATCATAATGGGTGAGAGTTTTGCTGTGGACTGTCTCTTCCACCATTGCCAGTTCAGTGAGTTTAGCGTTTTTATGCTTCAGTTTCTTCAACTGTAAAATGAAGTTAGTATCATACTTATCTCATGGAGTGGTTGGAGGGATTAAAAGTGGCGATGCATGTGAAGTGCGTGCTGTGCCTGGAAGGAAGCTGTTGGTGAGTACTGGCAATAGTTTTTACATGATTACATTGTTTCAGAGTATGCTAACATTTATTTTCCTCAGTATTTTAAGTCTCAACTAGAATCTTGTTACTTCTACATGTTAGAAAAGTTGAAGCCTTTTTGGTGGTCTTGAAAAGCCCTCTGTCTTTCAAATGAGAGTCATTTAAGTGCTCAAGTAAACAGGTAAGATATCTTTATTTTTGAGGCTTAAAATTATTGGCTATTTCATCTTTTCATATTGCATGATTCACCATCCTGTTTGGCTCTGGCATTTGAACATGTGTTAAAGATTCTCCAGAAATTGAATACGATATTCCTGGTAGATTAAAGAGGCAAAGTCAGACAGTTTTGGCCCTCCTGGTGTACATTACTTCTGCTGATGAAGTAGAGTCTGTTCTGATTATTTCGGGTATATATTTTATTGTTAGGTGGAATCACATACACTGTGTGATTGCAGCAGCATCACTAAAAATCAAGTTTGCTTTCAACTAAAAATCTAAAATGATATTTCAAAATTTTAAATTTATCTTATGTTTTTTCATTAATACATAATAATTGCATATACTTATGGAGTACTCAGCAATGTTTCAATACATGTAATATACAGGGGTCAGATGAGGGTAATGAGTATATCCAGCATCTCAAGTATTTTTCATTTCTTTGTGCTGAGGAACATTTGATATCCTGCTGTACTTAACTGAAACTCTGAAATATAATATTGTTAATTATCGCCATCCCACAACCCAACTTATTCTTTTGATCTAACTGTAAGTGTCTGTTCTTTTTTTTTTTT
>NW_003852449.1:10722542-10724875 GCF_000181295.1 Otolemur garnettii | reverse complement strand
CTTCAGATGAGTTGCTATTGCCATTTTCTGGTGTGCAGGCATGATGAGAGGAGGCGTCCTAATAGTCTTCAAGTCTGAATTGGCTTGGACTTGGGTCACAACAGGGTCCATCTTGCATTTGAAATAGAGCCCAGTCTTTCTCCCCAGTGCAGGATGCCATTTTTGTGGACTCCACACATATCACAATGTTCCTCTATAGAATCTTTCTTATGGTGCTTTAATAAGTATCACTGAATAATTTTTTAAATTATTAGTGCTTAAAGGCATGAATCATTAACAAAATACTTAAAGATTTTACTATGTGAGCATCATTTTCATCATTATTATCATCATACAATAATTATTACCTCCAGGTCTGGAGGAGAAGAATGTCTCAGTGAAAAACAGTCTTTGAAATAAAAGACACTCAAGGAGTGTAAAGTCTGGGAGACCTAGATAAGTTTTTAAGAAGAGGGGATAATCAATTGTGTCAAATTGTGTTGAATGACTGAATAAGATGAGCACTGATCATTTATCATTGGATTCTGCAAAATAAAGGTCTTTAGTGCTGTCGTTAAGAACTTTTTCATTTGAGCGATGGTAATTAGAGCACTCGGTACATTTAATGAAAATGGGAGGAGACAGAAAGGAAATAATGTGGATACCTTTGGAGAATTTTGCTACTGTAGGAAAATTGAAAGTGGTCGTTGGAAGCAAAAATGGATTTCAGGAAATTTATGCTCATGGCCGTGTCTGAGGGTGTCGCTCAAAGTGGGCAATATTAGTTGGTTTTTTAAAAATGAATTACCTAGTTAAAAAATAAGAAAGTAATGATACAGTAGAGACTAAGGAACGCTGTAGGCAGCATTTCTTGTGCAGACAAGAGCAGATGAGGTGCAGGACACAGATAAATTGGCCGTGGCAGAAGTGGAAACACGTCTTCCAGGATAACATAATAGGAGACAGTTTATGGAGTGTGCAGGTGTAAGATAATTGGAAGAATTGCTGGTGAGCAAATGACATTATTCTCAGTTTATTTCACTTGTTTTTTATGCATCAATTAGTGGGTGCCATCAGTTGAGGATGGTGGGATAGAAGGGTATAGGAACCTTGAGGATCACAGGCAGCTTAAAATAATCACCCTGTAGTATATTAAAGTGAATTTAATAGAGGAATGTAGTAATACTCTGTTTTTTTGAGACAGCGTCTCACTATGTTACCCTCAGTAGAGTGCTGTGGCGTCACAGCTTACAGCAACCTCAAACTCTTGGACTTAAGCAATTCTCTTGCCTCAGCTTCCCAAATAGCTGGGACTACAGGTGCCTGCCACAATGCTCAGCTTTTTTTGTTGTTGTTGTTGGCATTGTCATTGTTGTTTAGGAGGCCCAGGCTGGGCTGGAACATGCTAGACTCAGTGTATGTGGCTGGCTCCCTATTCACTGAGCTACAGGCGCTGAGCCGAGAAATGTAGTAAAACTTACTAGTAAGAGCAGTCTGGCGCTGTGAAAGGATTCCTTAAACTGGGTGACCACATGATGGGTATTGCTGATAAACCAGAAGTGCTCAGCTACCAGGTCAAGGTTTTCTTCCAAGGGTAAAACAGAGGAGCATGCACAGTCAGGATGGAGGGAAGCAAGCTGCTGAACCATCACATCCCAGCTGAACAAGAGAAACGGGAAACTTGAAAGGAGGTGATGAACAGTAAAATTCTGCCGTGGTTCAGACTGGGCCTCAGCGAGATCAGAAAGTTGTTGAGCGATGGTTTTGAAGTAAGAATTAGAGAAGATAGAGACAGTGCACCCTTCTTGGTAATGGCAGGGTGTATTATATGATTATGTGCAGGTGTGTTTGGGATAAAGGGAAGAAAAGATCTCTGAGACAGAGGAGCTGTGGGCATGAAAGGCCTTCCTTGCGTGGATCACACGCCAACTTTGACGCAGCTAAGAGTGATGAGAGGGGACATAATGGTGAGGATGGCAGAAGTTGAGGACAACTAGGAATGATATGGGATATATGGGATGTAGAAAAGGAAGGCTGAAAAAAAAATAAAAAAAAAAAAAGAAAAGGAAGGCTGTGAAATAGGTCTGACGTTATGGATTTTAAAGGAGCTGCTGTTTTGAAAGAGACATGAGAGACGCAGTTCCGACACACTGGGGAGGAGCAAACAGGATACTCCCACCCTGTGCTCCTCCCCCTCTGCTCACTTCCTCCCTGTGCTCCTCCCGCTCTGCTCACTCCCTCCCTGTGCTCCTCCCGCTCTGCTCACTCCCTCCCTGTGCTCCTCCCGCTCTGCTCACTTCCTCCCTGTGCTCCTCCCCCTCTGCTCACTTCCTCCCTGTGCTCCTCCCCCTCTG
>NW_003852449.1:10713339-10722522 GCF_000181295.1 Otolemur garnettii | reverse complement strand
GCTCTGCTAAACAGCCTCCTCTGGAGAAGTTGGGAGGCTGAAAGGGATGTCTTCAAGAAGAGCCAGGTGTCAGAGTAACAAGTATGAGTAAAATAATGTGGAGCTTCAGAGAAAACACCTAGGATATCAGAGAGCAAGTCTGGAAGGGAATAATTATAGATTTGTGAGGAAAGGGATGAGAAATATCCTTGGTATAATTACCTAGCTCAATATATATGGCCCCCACACAGCGGTGGCCTTCCCAAACTATAAAGACTGGAATACTAAATGCTATATATTGCTGAGGCAAATTTCCATGAGGTTTCTCGATGTGATCTACATTCCATCAGTTGGATGGGTTTGGGTTATACCAAGTTTGGACCTGAGGTAAGTGGAGGATGACCCCGGGAGGGAAGCTGCCACCGTTCTGCTGGTGCAGATGGTGATGGAGACAGCGTGGGTCTGGCGCTGGCATCTGTAACAGCAGTTCTCAATCCCAGCAGCTGGTTTCTTGATAGTGGAAAGAAGCTGTATCTCCTTTGATGTCCGAGTGTGAGGCATTATTTATGAAAGCCATGCTCTTGCTCAGGCTGGTCTCCAACTCTTGAGCTCAAAATTTCCTCCGGCCTGCTTGTTCCTTAGGCTCTGCCTCCTCATACACTGTAATGAATGTTCTTTGCTTAAACTACCCAGAGTGAATTCTTTCCATTTCAGTTTGTACTCAGCCCCTCTGCTCAGCCTCATAAAACACTGACATAGAAAAAATAAAAATGACTTCAGAATGACCTGCTACTACCATTGACGATTACTGTGGAGAGGATGCGGGGCATAGGGAGGTGCATTCATGCAACACTTGAGAAATCCAACTCTTGCAGTTAGGAGCAGAGATCAAAATGGGCCATAAGAATGGTGTGCTCTGAGAGCCAGCGGTGGCGTTCTGCTCCAGTGGCTACCCTATAATTTAACCTGTGGGACCACAGTCTCAAACTTGAAATATTTAGGAGAATCCCAGTGGTGGGAAATAATTGTGAACTGGACACCAATTCCATATCAATTATTAGATAATCTGCACATCTAGCCACTGTTATTGGTACATTTTTGTATTAAGAGTCTACATGTGAAAATCAATGTCAAAAATGGAGAAAACCTACATGGATTGAATAGTATGAGAGGAGGGTATGGGGGAAGAAACCCACGTATTAACACAAATGGGTCTGAAGCAACAAAATAGATTTACTTCTTAAATGTTTTAGTATTTTGAATGTTTTTAGAAAGTAGCCTTTCCCCAACTATTTCTGAAAATATGACCTAAAAGAAAAATTGAAAAAATAAAATAATTTCCCATACAGTTTTTACCTAGATTCATTAATTGCCAATATTGCCCAACTGGCTTCCTCCTCCTCTTTCCTACATAGACAAATAAACAGGTCCGTATAGATATAGGGCTTTTCTGATCCAGATAAGAGACTGAAGACATTCTCACCTCAGCCCCTGGTATTCCTGCCTAAGAACCAGGACATGCTCCGATATAAAAATACTAGTTTTTAATGAAAGACATGCAACACTAATATGATATTCTCACCTAAAATGTAATATAATCTATATTCAAAGTCTTCCAGTTGTCTAATAATATGCTTTATAGTGAGTTTTAATCAAATCTTGGATTTAATTAGGAATCACACATTGCATTTAGGTGCCTGGATTACATTCTCCATCTTTTTCTCTCTTTCTTTTTTCTTTAATAATATTGGCATTTTAGGAATCCAGACTGGTATTTTGTAGAAAATTACTGATTTTCTATGTATCTGATCATTTTTCTATGATTGTATTCGAGTAGTATATTTTTGATAAGGTGATGCGACTTTCTGTGGGAGGACATTGCTTTAGGGCACCCGTGACGTGAGTTCCTCCCGTTATTGGTGATCTCACATGTCATCGTATTATGAAGGTGGAGTTTGACTGATTTCTCCTTTAGAGAGCTACCTTCCTCTTTGTTATTAATAAGGGAACTAATGCTGGGCATGTTGGCTCACTCCTGTAATCTTAGCACTCCGGGAGGCTAAGGCTAGAGGATTGCTTGAGCTCAAGAGTTGGAGACCAGCCTGAGCTAGAGCAAGAATCCCATTTCTACCAAAAATAGGATAAAATTAACCAGGCATGGCAACATGTGCCTGTAGTCCCAGCTACTCGGGAGATTGAGTCGTGAAGATCACCTGAACCCAGGAGTCTACTGTTGCCATGAGCTATGTTGACACCACTGCACTCTACCCAGGGCGACAGAGGGAGACCCTGTCTCAAAAAAAGGGGGGGGGGATCAGTAAGCTAAGAGGTGTTATTTTAGAAATCTGTGAGCTGCTATTCTCCAACTTCTGAATGATGGAAGCACATTGCCTGGATAAGTATGACAGTGTCATGACAAACTGGGCCTTGTCTAATGTGATTCTTCTTACCTCATTCCTCCCGTGCTCTGATTCTCTCTCCTCTTTCTTACCTGCCACCTTCCTTGATTCCTTTATTTTTTTTTCTCTTCCTTCTTTTTTTCTTCTTCCTCTTCTTCTTCTTCTGTTTGTTTTATTCTTTCCCTTTCATCTGATTATCTCTTTCCTCATGAAATCAAGATGTTAGATCCACCACGATCCCAGTTTTAAGCTATTTAATTCTATTAGGGCAAACCCAGTGTGGTAGAGCCTGCCAGGTACTAGACACAGGGCAGTGTTCTAGGCTCACAACCCTACTTTGCAGAGTCAATTTGGAAAGAGAATATAGAATGATGCCCGGTGCACAGTAGTTACTAAATATATACCATATCTCCTCTTGACACCACTCCATCATTTTTAAACACTTTCTTCCTTTCTGCCACAAGGCTCACTCTGTCCTCTCTCTGTCCCATTCTTGTTATCAGGTATGTCTCCAAGAACTCCATCAAGAATTCCATATAGCTCCTTTTCATGGGAATTGTATCTAGTAGCCAAAAGGGGCTAGGTTTAATTGTGACTTTTTTTTTTTTCTTTTAGTTTTTGGCCAGGGCTGCGTTTGAACCTGCCACCTCCAGCATATGGGGCCAGAGCCCTACTCCTTTGAGCCATAGGCATTGCCCTAATGGTGACTTTTTAACAGAAGCATGGTGAGGACAAGTAGAAAATAAAGGAGAGTAGGGCATTCCTATAGTCCTGCTGTTGTAGTACCGTAGGTATTTTTAGGCTACAGTTGTCTTTTTAGAGAGAGAGTTCTCACACTGCAAAGTAGTTCAGTACCACACGGCCCAGGTACACTCTGCCACTCTCTATCTTTGTGATTCACAGTAAGTTATTTTATCTCTGTGTCACTACCTCTATCCCTTCATCTCTAAAGGGGATATTCAATAGTACCTAACTCTTGGGGTTGTTAATTCACTGTTCAACATACTTTTATTGAGTATCTGGTGTATGTTAGACACTCGTAGCTATGTATAAGAAAAACAGAGTCCATCTAAGGAGCTTTGATCATCATGGAGAAAATAGACTCCCCTCTACTCCAAAACAAGCACACCAATAAAATTTATGGGCAGCTACTGATAGGTTCCAGGGGAACATTAAGCTGGTTCACTGTGGGAAGCTGTTTTATATAGACAAGTGAGAGAAATCTTCACTGATGATATTCAAATAGAGACGTGAATCAGATTCAGCGGCTAAATCATCATAATACCTAAAAGAAGAATATTCCAGACAAGAAGACAGCAAATATGCAGCCCCTAGGAAGAGTAATGTCTGGAATAATTCAGGGTAATCAGCCAGGTTGGTGGACTGTACCAAGGAGAGGCCTGGCTGGGTGGGAGGGAGGAGGCCAGAGTGAAGGGTGTGAGGGTGAGAAACCATTAGGAAGTTTTAAGAATACGGTGACACCGCATGGTTTAAAGACATCATTCTGATATTGGTTTAGGGAATAGACTGAAGAGGGGCTGATTAGGAAAAGGTAGAGGAGTTAGGAGGCCGCTGCAAAGATCTTGGGGAGAAAGGGCAGAGGAGCCCTGGACAGATGGGGTGAGGTGGGGAGCTGGAGAGAGGTCATGGATTCTACATGTGTTTTGAAGCTAAAGACTATATGATTTGTTCCTGGGTTACAGATAGAATGTAGGTGAATGAAAGAAATCAAGAATTATCACCAGTTTTGACCACTGTTTTTGGGCCTTAGATAATAAGGACAAGGACATTTGCACATTTGTTGCAGTTCAGTTCACAATAGCCAAGATGTGGAAGCAACCCAAGTGCCCATCAACCCAGGGATGGATTAACAAACCATGGTGCATATATACCATGGAGTACTAATTAACCATAAGAGGATGGAGACTTTACATCTTTTATATCTACCTGAATGGGGTTGAAGCATCCTTCTTAGTAAAGTATCACAAGAATGGAGAAGCAAGCATTCAGTGTACTCAATGTTAATATGAAACCAACAGAAAAACAGCTACACATCCACATGGGAGAAAAAGCATAAGAATATTCAAGTGTGGGGAGGGAGGAGAAAGGAGGATGGGATTGAGAAGAGTGGGGGACTGGTAGGCTCTCACTGACTGTGCACGGTGTAAGGATAGATTGGATGCCCCTGGGTGAAGAGCTCAAATAGAGCTTGAACTTTACCTTAGAATTGCAAACAGTGGAACTAAATCATTTATACACTCATATTAATCTGAAATTTAAAAAAACAGAAAACAAAAGAATTACACAATCCATATCAATCATTTAATGCACTGTCTCACACAAAACAAGTGCTCAGGAAATGCTAGGATTTTTATATTTTTATATTTTTAAATGCCTATCCATTTATTTTCCACTTTTCTTTTGTACCTTTATATATTAGTTTAAACCTTTTTGACTTCTGAATTTAAATTGACTGCTGCCTCAATACCATTTCTCTTCAGTGCTAACCATCCAGAGGTATACGAATCTGAGTAATGCAGTCATCATAGCGCCAATGCCTTGAACTGGAATCAGTTCACTTACTGTGTGGCTAGGGGCAAATCACTAATCTCCCAATTTCATCTCCAACAAAATGAGCATACTGATATTTACATCCCAAGGCTATGGTGAAAATTAAAGAATACCCAGATTCAGAAATGAAAGTCTCTCCAAAGTGTGAGTTATTGCAGTTTTTATTGTTGCCTCCACTCTGAGAAGGCTCTTTATGCTAATCCTGGCCACTTAAAGGCATGAAAGAAATGGATTTGAACGCATTAGTCACTCACACTGAATTCTGCCCTTGTTTGGTTATATTTGAATGTTTTTATTGGTGAGATTTGTTTCTTACATCTCACAGTTCGGGATTTACTGAGACCTGAGCATCTTCATTGAATCACTCTAAAGATTTTAGGGCTCGGCGCCTGTGGCTCAAGCGGCTAAGGCGCCAGCCACATACACCTAAGGTGGCAGGTTCGAATCCCCAGCCCGGGCCCGCCAAACAATGATGGCTGCAACCAAAAAATGGCCAGGTGTTGTGGCGGGCACCTGTAGTCCCAGCTACTTGGGAGGCTAAGGCAGGAGACTCGCTTGAACCCAGGAGTTGGAGGTTGCTGTGAGCGTGATGTCACGGGCACTCTACCCAGGGGGATAGCTTGAGGCTCTGTCTCAAAAAAAAAAAAAGATTTCAGGATTTCAGTTCCTCTAGTCAGGATGAGTCTGGAGCTCAGGGCGTGTGTGAGGGGGACACTCTAGAACATCTGTCTGAAGCTTTCATTTTGACAGAGCTCCATACCTGAGAGCATTTTAGATACCTCCATGGCCTAGTTATCAAACACATTGTTAGTTTCTAATGCTCAGCAAGTATCCTGTGTAATATTTGCTGAAATGTAGATTGCATTTTC
The DNA here is from genome assembly GCF_000181295.1 of Otolemur garnettii. Lineage (NCBI taxonomy): Eukaryota > Metazoa > Chordata > Mammalia > Primates > Galagidae > Otolemur > Otolemur garnettii. The sequence continues at coordinate 10,716,704 of NW_003852449.1, read as the reverse complement.
TTTTGGGGGGAAGCCTTGATCATGTGGGAAGACTGAAAATGGGATTTTCAAAAATTATTTTATTTCCATTATTGGATTCTTACTGAGACTGACGGTGGAAAAAACCCTGTATGTCTTTCCTAAGCCAGGTAGGAATACGTAGTCCCCTCTGATATTAGTTCATCATTTTATATCATTTACTACTACTTTATGTGGACTCAGTTTAAACTAAACATTCTTATCCTCAACCACGAATTGTGGTTCTTAAGCAGGTTTTATTCTTCCCAACTTATAGAGAATGGGATTAAGGCTAAGAAATACTAAATCATAGGATTGTTTGTTTAGTAAGTGAAGGAGACAGGAATATAACCTTGTTTTTCAACCTGTCTATCTCCCATCTACTTTTTCTTTCTTTCTTTCTTTTTTTTTGGGACATTTTTTTGCCCTGGGTAGAGTGCTGTGGCAACATAGTTCACAACAACCTCAAACTGTTGGGCTCAAGTGATCCTCTGCCTCAGGCTCCCCAGTAGCTGGTACTATAGGTGCCTACCATAACACCTGCTGTTTTTAGACACCTGATGGCTCAAGCCTATGATCCTAGCACTCTGGGAGTCTGTGGATTGCTTGAGCTCGGGAGTTTGAGTCCCATCTACATTTCAGACTGATGTTTTTTGCATTATGAAATATTGGCTATTTAGGTACTATTGCCTTTTAAAATGTGTTGGTATCAGGGGCACTTTCATAACATGTGCAAAATATTTAAAGTCATTCTAACCATTTAATGATATATAAATTGTTAGGCAGTATTGTGGTCATATGATGAAAACAAATTTACCCATAGTCATTTTAAAATCCTTTGTTAGAAAGGCCTGAATTTGGTGTGAGATAGCTTAATAACCCTTCCCTCTGGCCATAGCCGCCAGTGGCACTGGTGATGAGTGTTACGTATATTTGGCATGAGGAATGATCTTGCTTTCTCTCATCTAGAGACCAGTAATAGGAATTGGTTTCGTAAGTTGAGAGCAGTTGTTGAAAACCAGACCAGATTAGGAAGAACTTTTCTACCTATATTTATATTTTCTCAAGGCTTTGTCATTAAATTAATCTATAGTCTACTAGTTTACAAAGCTCTAAATAATCAAAACTGTGATTAATTAAGGAATAAAAACTGAATTTTTAAAAAAATACTATAGCTAAAAAAATTACTATTGGAAGATCACATACTTAATGACTAAGTCACGTTACAGAGATCAGTAAATCACTTTGCACTCAATACGGGCGTTAGCTTTTGTATTTGTAATTTGAATAAGATCTTGGAGACACATTTGTCAGGAAAATTTGACCTTGCAACACCACCAGACTAATCCTTCAGTGAGGAAGGCCTGGTGTTTTTATTCATAGGTTTAGAAAGGGGAAATTAAATTGTAATTTTAATCGATGCATTTCTGATAAGTGTGTGATTGGCACTTGTATCATTTTTCCTTCATCAGGACTTAATTATGCAACTTTGTCTTTCCAGGGAAAGTAGTGAATAATAATTCACTGATGCTTTAGGCATTTGGTTCTCAATTTCTTGAAAGTAACCTTCATGAACTTGTAGTGCATTTTTCAAATTATTTTCCTTTGAGTCAGTAGCATAGAATTCATTTGTAACATTTTAAAATGTTCTCTAATGTAAATAAGAAGAACCTCAGAGGGGACTTGATAGAAGCTTTACTTGTGCAGCCGATGACACACTCTGACCACATCACAAAATCAAACTGTATCTACTTTAAATTTTTTAGCATATTTTCCCAAATATCTGAATGTCTTACAATATTTTTCTCACGGCTTATTTTTCATTTTGGAAAAGGGGAAAGATACTTTATCAAGTCTGCACTTGATATGAAGTACCAGTGGTCATTACATTTTAATATGTACATTCTTTTTTTTTTTTATTAGCTAAACTGGTGATTGTTAAACACAGATATTAGGATCAAAGCCAGTTTCTCTAATGAGCAAATCTGTCATTTACTTCACTCTATCTCATTAGTTAATTATTTTCTTCTGCTTCCCTGTGTACTGTGCTGTCCCATCTTTTGTTCTAAGCCCTCAGCTTCCTTTATTTCTTTTATTCCTTTTATGGCCAACTTTTACATCCTAGTTCATGCTTCTGTTTCAGCCCAGAGCCACGCTGGATAGAAATGTTTGAACAGTTGCAAGGCATTCGTTGGTTTTTTATCGTATCATGGTCCAGAGACTTGCTAGAATTTTCTGTGCAGATTCAGAAGGCCAGATTGCAAAGACCTCAGAGGATTTATCCTTTCCTTGTAGACATTGTGGCAGTTTGTTTTAATTCCCGTGTCTCTCCACTTAGCCACTCTCAGTGGTTCTGAAATGCTAGATGAGTCCATGTCCGGCAGTGCTTGTGCAGATCCTGATTACTGGCCAAACATTCAGATTCCATAGATATCGGTGTGATCTGGGGAACTATAGTAGTAACCAGAATCTCATGGAATTCTGATGCATATGGCCCAGGGCTTCTAATCTTCATATATAATGAGCTACTGAGAATGAGAAATTAAAGAAATTAAGATACTTACTCAGGTCCTAATACCAACTAGTGCTGTTCTCTATGTCACTGCAATTATACAGGGCACCAAAAAATGTATCCACATTTGAAGAAAAGGAAAAAAAACTGTATTACAATTGTAATACTGAATATACAGCATGGCCATAAAGTTCATGTGCAATTTAAATAGTTTGACTAAATAGTTTACTGCACACAAACTTTTTTTTTTTTTTTAATTTTTTTTTGCAGTTTTTAACCAGGGCTCAGTTTGAACCTACCACCTCCAGCATATGGGACCAGCACCCTACTCCTTTGAACCACAGGCACCACCCCCACTGCACACAAACTTTATGGCCATCCTGTATACCGATAATGTGTGTGACCTTGGATCTTGTATCTCTTGTAATTGCCAGAGTCCAATGTAGCCTGAGTGTTACTTTCAATACTTTTTTCTTTCTGAAAATATGTATCCATCTTTGTCACCCTCGGTATAATAGCTCCAGCTCCAGTCTTGGATTTATTGTACTTGTATCTCTCGCACCCGTACGCAATTTCATATCATTCTTGTTTATTCCCATGAGTTACCGAAGGAAGACACCAATTTCAGATGAGTCAGAAGAAAATTTCCTTGTAAGTATGTTACTAGTTCTTCCAAATTATTAAAACTAAAAAAAGAACCTTAGAGATAAAAGAGACACCGTAGATAATTTATTCTAACCCCCTTTTCTAAGTGAAACTAAAATTTCGTCTTCTAAAAAGATGTGTTCATAAAAGACATGTTAGTTATTAGTATTGTGACTCAGAGAAGACAGATCCCTTAAAGCACAGTGAGAAC